>NC_092091.1:55930626-56175447 GCF_045679555.1 Salvelinus alpinus
CCAAGATGCTCTCCGGTGGCCGGGAGCGCCATCTCCAAACAGGACAGGAAGTGATGGTGCGAGACTACAGAAGAGGAGGGAAATGGACAAGAGGGACCGTACATACACAAACGGGACCCAGAACTTACCAGGTTCAAGTGAGCCCAGACATAATGTGGCAGCGTCACATTAACCAAATGCATTCCACGGAAAACAGCACAACAATCGAGAGAGAACAGGCACAGAGAGCTCCTGAGAGTGACACACAAGGAACTGTAGAGGATGGTGGAGCAGTAAAGAGACCCCAGGCTGAAAGAAGGGAACGTGTTGATGAAGGTGCTGCTATAGCAGAAGCTATAAGGGAGCAAGCACACACTGAGGATGTTCAGGGGCCTCCAGACAATCCTAGGCGCTACCCAGAACGAAGGCACAGTCCACCAGACAGACTGGACTTATAAACAAACAAACAAAAACGAACTGTTCAAGTTCAAATTAAAAGATGCAAAATAACTACAACAAGTTCTGGGAAGTGTTTCAGTTGTGGTTTGGTAAAAGTAACTCTGATTGTATAAAATAAGGAATGTTATGTTATGTTAATTACTGATGTCCCCTTTAAGAATGGAGCATCCTTGGTCATGCGCAGTGTTGTTCTATGTTTATTCTGGTACTCACTCAGTTCAGTAAATGTGAAGCTCCAGTTCCATTTCTTGTATTCAGAGTCTTTCTTATTACACAAATAAGTAATAAGAGCTAAGACACTACAGGCAAGAAGAGAGAAATAGTTGCTAGTTCGATATCTACAGTATATTATGTATTTCTCAGCAAACTGGCAATTAGCTTGCTAACGTTAGCTAGCTACTGTAGAGCAATAAATCTGATTCTGCATGTGCCAGAAAAATAGCAAACAGTAGCTAGCTAGTTTAGCTTCCTAATCATTCAGGTCCGCACATCTGAGAAAGCACAGGACTTATTTGTTTACTCGAGAAGCTAGAAACAGCTAGAACATGGATGAGCACAGATGAACAGCATTTGCATGAATTAATGTACTCTACGGTACTGCATTGTTACACCTCAAAAGAGCTAGAACCAGGTGTTGGAATCAAAATTATCGTTTTGTTTTGAACAGACGATCATAGGAATTAGTTTCTAAGTGACAGTGAGGACAAAGCAGGGTTCCTCCAACTCACTGGCCAAATTTGCCCCATGGGTGGTTTGGTTTGGACCCCCAAGTTTTCTGAGCCAGAAAACACCAGGAAATCAGCTCCAAGTGATTTTTAATTAAGAAATCTGTTCAAGTATTCCCAAGCGTAATAGAGGTACCTGATCGTCTACAAATGTAAGCAAGCTTTGAATTATTATATTTTAGTCAAGTATTATATCTGTTCGGGCTTCTTACGGTCAATTTGCAGTCTAAAAAATTATTTGTAATTATATTTCGGCCTCCCATCCGCTCAAGAAAAAAATCGTCAATCAGCTGAATCTAGTTGATGATCCCTCAAATCAAATCAAATCACATTTTATTTCTCACATGCGCCAAATACAACAGGTGTAGACCATACAGTGAATTGAGGTAATATGTACATGTAGGTAGCGCTAAAGTGACTATGCATAGATAATAAAAAGAGTAGCAGAAGCGTAAAATAGGGGATTGGGTAGCCCTTCTATTAGCTGTTCAGGAGTATTATGGCTTGGGGGTAGAAGCTGTTAAGAAGTCTTTTTGACCTAGACTTGGCGCACCGGTACTGCTTGCCGTGCGGCAGCAGAGAGAACAGTCTATGACTAGGGTGGCTGGAGTCTTTGACAATTTTTATGGCCTTCCTCTGACACCACCTGGTATAGAGGTCCTGGATGGCAGGAAGCTTGGCCCCAGTGATGTACTGGGCCGTACGCACTACCCTCTGTAGTGCCTTGCGGTTGGAGGCCAAGCAGTTGACATACCAGGCAGTGATGCAACCAGTCAGGATGCTATCGATGGTGCAGCTGTAGAACCTTTTGAGGATCTGAGGACCCGTGCCAAATCTTTTCAGTCTCCTGAGGGGGGATAGGCTTTGTCTTGCACTCTTCACGTCTGTCTTAATGTGATTGGACCATTATAGTTTGTTGGTGATGTGGACACCAAGGAACTTGAAGCTCTCAACCTGCTCCACTACAGCCCAGTTGATGAGAATGGGGGCGTGCTCCTTTTCCTGTAGTCCACAATCATCTCCTTTGTCTTGATCACGTTGAGAGAAAGGTTGTTGTCCTGGCACCACACGACCAGGTCTCTGACCTCCTCCCTATAGGCTGTTTCATCGTTGTCGGTGATCAGGCCTACCACTGTTGTGTCATCTGCAATCTTGATGATGGTGTTGGAGTGGTGCCTGACCATGCAGTCATGGGTGAACAGGGAGTACAGGAGGGAACTGAGTACGCACCCCTGAGGGGTCCCCTGGGATGGCTCAGCGTGGCGGATGTGTTGTTACCTACCCTTACCACCTGGGGGCGGCCCGTCAGGAAGTCCAGGATCCAGTTGCAGAGGGAGATGTTTAGTCCCAGGGTCCTTAGCTTAGTAATGAGCTTTGAGGGCACTATGGGGTTGAACGCTGAGCTGTAGTTTCCCACCACCACTTTAGTATCAGTATTATGTGTAGGCAATTAAGTTTCTCTCTCTCTCTCTTCTCTCGCTCTCTCTGGTGTATCTGTGTGTGCGTGTAAGACTTCCCATCACCAGCCGAGGGCAGTCTAGTGACACTTACTTGCCACAGTCTTTGGATCTCTTCCTGTGCTTCCTCCTACTGGGATGGATGCTGACTCTGGAACTGCTGAGAAGGAGCAGGGAAAGGAGTGGTTCTTGAGTTACCAAATCCACAGGAACAAACATTTTACCATTACTGTAAATAAAGTGCTACCCAATTACAGATCTGTAACCATAGAAGTAATATTTGATTTCCTCACCTCTCATTAAATGCATCTTACTGAGTCTAAAAACAAGACGACAGGTGTTTTGAGTCTCATCAGGTTAATTCATATTCATTAGCGCACACCACAGCAAAACGTTTGGCAACGGAAAATTAAAATAAGCTTTTCTTATTCGATATGGTCAGGGTAGTCTCTTCCCGTATACGCCTGTTACTTCCGTCTCGTTCCCAGTGAATACAACCCAGTTTTTAAGAGAATGTGCCTGGGTGAAAGTGCTGTTCATATTTTGAATGACTTAGATAGCATTACATGTCAGACGATATTAGGCTGTAT
The DNA here is from genome assembly GCF_045679555.1 of Salvelinus alpinus. Classification (NCBI taxonomy): domain Eukaryota; kingdom Metazoa; phylum Chordata; class Actinopteri; order Salmoniformes; family Salmonidae; genus Salvelinus; species Salvelinus alpinus. Next base: position 55,933,837 of record NC_092091.1, read on the forward strand.
TTTCTGCAATCACACGTCTGATGCTCCACCGTACTGCCCTGTCTTCTCAGTCAGATTTTTCCTCATCAACTGACACACACACAAACACACAGGGAAAACACGAACACATGCATTGAGGTGAGGTGAAGAAGACAGCTCTTTCTGTGCATGCACTCAAAGGTGTGGACCGGCATTGGATGTTTTACAGGGACATACACTAGCGGTCAAATGTTTTAGAACGCCTACTCGTTCAAAGGTTTTTCTTAGTTTTTACTGCTTTGTGAAACTACACTGTAAACATAGAAAGTCTCAAAGCAGCATGGTGGTCATTATGGCCAAACAGTTCTATTTTTATTTCATCAGACCAGAGGACATTTCTCCAAAAATAATGATCTTTGTCCCCATGTGCAGTTGCAAACGGCAGTCTTTTTTATGGCAGTTTTTATGGCAGTTTTTTTATGGCAGTGTCTTCTTCCGTGCTGAGCGGCCTTTCAGGATATGTCGATATAGGACTCGTTTTACTGTGGATATAGACACTTTTGTATCTGTTTTCTCTAGCATCTTCACAAGGTCCTTGGCTGTTGTTCTGGGATTGATTTGCACTTTTCGTTCCACAGTACGTTCATCTCTAGGAGACAGAACGTGTCTCCTTCCTGAGCGATATGACGGCTGCGTGGTCCCATGGTGTTTATACTTGCGTATTATTGTTTGTACAGATGAATGCGGTACCTTCAGGCATTTGGAAATTTCTCCCAAGAATGAACCAGACTTGTGGAGGTCTACAATTTTTTTTCTGAGGTCTTGGCTGATTTCTTTTGATTTTCCCATGATGTCAAGCAAAGAGGCACTGAGTTTGAAAGTAGGCCTTGAAATACATCCACAGGTACACCTCCAATTGACTTAAATTATGTAAGTTAGCCTATCAGAAGCTCCTAAAGCCATGACATCATTTTCTGGAATTTTTCAAGCTGTTTAAAGGCACAGTCAACTTAGTGTATGTAAACTTCTGACCCACTGGTATTGTGATACAGTGAATGATATGTGAAGTAATCTGGCTGTAAACAATTGTTGGAAAAATGACTTGTGTCATGCACAAAGTAGATGTCCTAACCGACTTGCTATAGTTTGTTAACAAGAAATTTGTGGAGTGGTTGAAAAACAAGTTTTAATGACTCCAACCTAAGTGTATGTAAACTTCCACCTTCAACTGTAGAAGCTGTTTTTCTGTCTCTCGTTCACAGCTTTGAAGCACCTATACTGTCTCAATCTTCTAGATGGAGCAAGGTGAACATGCCTTGGCTCGGGTGACTGAGGTACTTGATATAATCGTCTCGACCTTCCTGTGAAAGCGGATGCTGTACAGTAGGGCAGGCAGTAAACTGAGATCTGGTGTTTGTATGTAAACCCAACGTAAGTGTTTTAATACACAGAAATTAAGCGTTAAACCTACGTATTGGAATTGTTAAGAGAGTGTTGTGAAAATACTTTTTGGGGGTTTCAGTGCAGGTAAAAGGCAGCATCAAAACACAATAACTCTGTTTCTCAAACAATCAATGGTTTAGAAATGCAAATGGTTAAAGCGTAAATATTTATTGATTTTAAGGGCCTATTGAGAATATTTTTTTGCGGAATTCCACCTTTATTTTTTCTATGCTTTATTAAGACAGATTGGAAACATGAGGGGCAGTAAGATGGTACATTTCATTGGAATTTTACCCTCTCAACCACATAGCTACACTGTAAGAATATATTCTGGGGTGAATTGAAATTTACAATTTTTTATAAAAAAAATATATATATATACAGTGCATTCGGAAAGTATTGAGACCCATGCCCTTCTTCCACATTTTGTTACGTTACAGCCTACACATAATACCCCATAATGACAACGCGAAACAGAAATACATTACTTACATAAGTAATCAGATCCTTTGCTATGAGACTCGAAATTGAGCTCATGTGCATCATCCTTGAGATGTTTGGACAACTTGATTGGAGTTGTAGGAATTGTCCGTAGAGCTCAAAGACAGGATTGTGTCAAGCCACAGATTTTTAAATTTATTTTACCTTTATTTAACTAGGCAAGTCAGTTAAGAACAAATTCTTATTTTCAATGACGGCCTAGGAACAGCCTTGTTCAGGGGCAGAATGACAGATTTGTACCTTGTCAGCTCGGGGATTCGAACTTGCAACCTTTCGGTTACTAGATCTGGGGAAAGGTACCAAAAAATTTCTGCAGCATTGAAGGTCCCCAAGAACACAGTGGCCTCCATCATTCTTAAATGGAAGAAGTTTAGAACCACCAATACTCTTCCTAGAGCTGGCCTCTCGGCCAAACTGAGCAATTGGGGGAGAAAGGCCTTGATCACTCTGACAGAGCTCCAGAGTTCCTCTGTGGAGATGGGAGAACCTTCCAGAAGGACAACCATCTCTGCAGCACTCCACCAATCAGGCATTTATGGTAGAGTGGCGAGACGGAAGCCACTCCTCAGTAAAAGGCACATGACAGCCCGCTTGGAGTTGCCAAAAAGCAGCTAAAAGACTCTCAGACCATAAGAAACAAGATTATCTGGTGTGATGAAACCAAGATAGAACTCTTTGGCCTGAATTATGGAAATTGGATGTTCAGTAAATTGTTATGGGTAGTGCAAGTGTATTGCCTAAAGTGAAAACAGTGTAATGTACTGGATTTTACAGTACTGTAGCCTACTACATTCAAAGTGCAATTTTGAAACATGTATCATTTTTTTTGCTATTGGATTAATTGATTGTTAAAATAACTAAACACAATATCTGCCAATTAATTTCCAGCAATATTGCCATTGTACAATCTAAACCGCTGTAGAATATCTTTTCCATAACAAAAAATATTGTATTTTCCTGTTTGAAGCTGTTGTACAAAACCAAAAGTAAAATACACAAAAGCAAAACTCAAGCATAGAAATAGTGCACATAGAACATATCTTCCGCTTCTTAGACTTGCTTTCAATAAGAATGACATATCTACATATTTCAGCTAAATAAATGACCCATCATAATAAATGAAACAAGCTAATTAAGAGCTTGTTAAGAGCTAATTAAGAGCTAATTTAGAGCTAATTAAGAGCTAATTAAGAGCTAATTAAGAGCTAATTAAGAGCTAATTAAGAGCTAAAGCGATAAGAAGAGTAAAAAAACACTCAAGATCAAATGGCAAATCAAGATCTACAGAAAAAAAGTTAATCTATGGACCTTTTGTTATTAAATCTATGGACCTAAAGTAACCTAACAGCCATTGTTGCTAAGGAGTAGGTGTCTTTTTCTCAAACGCCTGCTATTTTATGTACACAGCTGCTATCCACTGGCAAGCTAAACAAAGACCAGCTGTAAAATATACAGGGGAGGGACCTACATTTAAACAACAGTACAGTCATTACTGAAAAGAAGCTTTGGCCAGCAGTAGCATAGCAAACACCAAAGGTGCCACATTCCCCCCCACATTCTGAAATTGCATTTTTGTCCCCCCCCAGTTAAATCATTGGAATGTGACACAAAAAGAGGCAATGGTGGGCTTTAGGGCCATTCGGACGCCTCCGAGTTGGCGGGTAGGCTGTTTGGAGCGTTTATCCCAACAGGATTAAAAATTATGTCCTCCCACTTCCAAAACCAAAGTTGCGCCCAGTATTAAAATATAAGTTCCATTTGTTTTAACTTTAACTACATTTGGATTTGGGACAAAAGGCAGGTGAAAAGAAGGATTATCCTGATCCTGCTACTAACTCAATGCATAGTTATTGAATTGGTCAGTATCAATGGATGTCATCGAGGTCCCTATTTGACAGGTCTGTGAGAATGACCTACAAAGAAAGCCTGAAATTATAACATCAGTGCAACAGTTCCAGGGGATTTTTCTCCCATTAACAACTGTGCTTTTAAAAGGTTTTCAGGGTGAATATTATTTTACTTTCATTTTGTTTAAATGTCCTCTTTATGAGTTATCATGTTGGCTTCTCAGTGACTTCCAGTTTTGTTCCTTCATGCAGTGTCAACATCCTCGCTGGCAGCCATGCGATGTAACTGGAGTGTATCATAAACTGATGCCATTTCAGGGTTGTCTGTACGCAACTCCAGTTGTGGTACACCTCTTCGCTCCTCCTAAACACGGAAAGGGAGGTAGGGAGGGAGGGAAGGAATGAGAGGTACATGGGAAAAAGGGACAGGGAAAGAGGGGCAGGGTAGGAAAGCACCAACAAAAAAAAGAATAATATGTTTCATTATTAGATACTTCGTAGCAGAGGAATGAAACAGGACACGTCTGACGCTCTCTTGTCTACACTCATTGTTCTGCAGCTGGTAACTCAACTGTCATCACAACACATGTAGGATCTTTCCCAAAACTAGTGGGAGGAAACACAAAGCCTAACTTGAAAAGTCCACTGACTTTTTGCACACACTCTAAAAGACAATGTGAAGATCAAAGGCATTACTGTATACCATATGTGCTGAGTGGCTTCTCATTGTGCAACCCAACCATATCATATGGGCAAAACTGGTTGCAGTGACATCAGGCCGGGTATCAAACTCAGGTGGTCTGTGCAACTCAAGACTTAAAAATATCGCCTTGGACAATATGACAGGATTATTCAGTCTTTCAGGCCTACAGGTAGAAGATGCTTGCATAGCGCTAAAGCTTACAGTTGTAGCCATGAGGGCTGCAAAAGCTGGTTTATTGTCTATCAGCCTGTAGCATTATTACTAACCTGGTTATCTGTTTGTTCTATGTAAGTAATCGTTGCATACTCAAGGTCAACTTGCACTCTTTCGGATGAATCTATGAAGACAAATAAAGTCAATTAAATATAAGGGCGGGGGTGTGACTAACTGACAGAGACATACAGACGCTCAGCCCCCAGGACAGGTTCTGTAAACCCTCAGGACTACTGTTACGATGGGTACCTGTCTCTCTGCTGGCGGTCTTTTTGGCACCATAGAAGCCAATCTTTAAAGTATTGATTGTCAGAGTGTGTTTGTGTGAGTGCCTTCTGCTTTTTCAACATTTAGAGAAGTGTATCAGGAAGGTCTGACATGATACTAATACTGTCTGACCAAGCAGAGGAAGTGTGCCATTTTATTTGACCTGCATCCTTTGTTCAAGTAAACAGTTCCTACCTTTTCCAAAATACTATTCTTGATAATAAAAAAGGCTGATTATGACATGTTTTGACTGACCTCAGACCTCTAAAAGATGAATACCTGCCTTGTGAGTGTTCATTTCCCCTCTTCTTTCGATAGATTGCAAGTCCAACCAGCCCTGAGGCAACCAAAACGCAGATTACAGCAATAATAAGTATACCCCGAGTCATCTCATCACTGTCTGAAATAAATAAAACACAAGGAAATGAATAGTGTAAAATATCGCAAGGCTTTGGCAGTATGGGCTCAACTAATAGTTTCACTTAATTGTTTTGGTAGTTGCTTTTTCTGGATGGCTTTAATTCAGAATTGATACTCTTACCTGACTTCTTGGGATGACCATCTTCACTGCAACATTTTGGGACATGAACTGTCTCATTGCTGACAGGGTTAGCAGCCACACAGCTGTAGGTGGAGTTGTAGTCCTTTCCCTCTACCTCCAAACGGAGAGAGAGATCGGTGGTGAGATCAGGACTGCTGGTCTGGTTTAGTATTTCCTCTCCTCTGTACAAGGTCAAGGTCACCTCTTTTTCGTTGTCCACAGAACACCCCACACTACAGGAGCTGCTGTCACAGTCTCTCACCTGAGGTTTGGAAACAACATCTGGAAGACAAATAGTAAATACATTGGAGGAATGGAACTTATATTTAATGTTTTTGTAATATAGCACACACACACACACACACACACACACACTTACAGTAAATAGTGAGGTTAAATTTAGGTATCCTCCTCTCTCCGTCTTTATTCTCCACAGAATAAACCCCAGCATCTTCTATCTGTAGGTCTGACAGACTGAATAATCCTGTCACATTGTCCCAGTTTATGCGATTTTTAATTCTCTCTTCTAAATCTATATGCCTTTGTCCATTGATTACACTTGCAGTAGTGTCTTCTCCATACCTTAAATATCCAGTTTTAAACACTCTCTCTGGAAAATATAAAGACTGTCCCACAATGCCTTTCACCTGCTGAGTCTCAGACTGGACTGTTTGCTGGGAAGCACAGAGTACTGAGGAAAGAGAGAGACTCAATGTCAACACAATAACAGTATTCCAGGAGGTCTGCAAAACAGTCGCACACTAAATCTGACAATACCTGGATAAGTGTTTAACATGTCAGTAACTGCATCCATATGATATTGCAATCTGATGCCAGAAGATAACAATGACATTCAATCATTAGTTGATTTGTGCAGCACGTCTACAATGTAGTAGCCAGGAACCACACTATTGACTTGAGTATCACAGGTCTTCTTAGCTAATAACAGGTCTGATATGATGGTGAAGGTCAGGAAACAAAGTTTTAGGACTGGTAGTTGAATATTTTGTCTGTAGTTGAGTTCACATACATTCTCTGAGAAAGGGAAAATCTTCCACCAATTGACTGTTTTCTTTTCTTTCTAAAATTAAAAAATCAAGGATCACTGAAAGGCACATGATAGAGGGATATTTAACACATTTCCACTTGCTAAACAGGTGAGGCTCAAAACTGTGCCTCACCTGCCCTGAATGACGGGCAGCCACTGTTCATGCCACGAGAGGTACCAGATCCTGGAAAATAGGTTTCGGAATGAAACATTCCGAAACTGAGATGTGCCGGATCCTGTTCCCAAATGAAGCACTGGTTTCATTGTCACATCCTCTGAAGAGACATAGGCTTACCGCATGTGGCTAGGTTAGGTTACCCAGGTTATTAGCTCAATGTACATAATGTATTTGTCCTTCTATAGTGAAGTATAAATAAATTGTATATACAGTGTGGTCGGGAATTATTGGATCACATGATAAAGATGAGCAAAAAATACTATATACTGAACTATAATGTATACTCCAAAAATTGAAAAATATATTATTTTATACTAATAAAATGTTCAGATTAAGAGATTTTGTTTAACAAGTAATACAAAAAATCTAAAAAAGATGGGGGTCACGATAATTGTATCTCCTGTTTTCAATACTCCAGCACCCTCCCCTTGCAAGGATAACGACACTGAGCCTTTTTATAAAATGTTTATGAGATTGGAGAACACATTGGGAGGGATCTTAGACCATTCAAAAACAAATCAAGAGGTGGCGCTCCGGGGACTTTAATGGAGGAAAACTTAAATCCGTTTTACTAAACTTCTATCAGCATGTTAAATGTGCAACCAGAGGGAAAAAAACTCTGGACCACCTCTACTCCACACACAGAGACGCATACAAAGCTCTCCACCACCCTCCATTAGGCAAATCTGACCATAATTCTATCCTCCCGATTCCTGCTTACAAGCAAAAATTAAAGCAGGAAGCACCAGTGACTAGATCAATAAAAAAGTGGTCAGATGACAGATAACTAAGCTACAGGACTGTTTTGCTTGCACAGACTGGAATATGTTCCGGGATTCCTCCGATGTCATTGAGGAGTACTCCACATCAGTCATTGGCTTCATCAATAAATGCATCGATGACATTGTCCCCACAGTGACCGTACGTACCCCAACCAGAAGCCATGGATTACAGGCAACATCCGCACTGAGCTAAAGGCTAGAGCTGCCGCTTTCAAGGAGCATATAGTAATTTATAAACTTATAAGAAATCCCGCTATGCCCTCCGACGAACCATCAAATGGTCAAAGCGTCAATACAGGACTAAGATCGAATCATACTACACCGGCTCTGACGCTCGTCGGATGTGGCAGGGCTTGCAAACCATTAAAGACTACAAAGGGAAGCACAGCTGAGAGCTGCCCAGTGACACAAGCCTACCAGACGAGCTAAACTACTTCTATGCCGTTTCGAGGCAATTAACACTGAAACATGCATGAGAGCACCAGCAGAAGACTGTGTGATCATGCTCTCCGCAGCCGATGTGAGTAAGACCTTTAAACAGGTCAACATTCACAAGGCCGCAGGGCCAGATGGATTACCAGGACGTGTACTGCACTGACCAACTTGCAAACAGCTCCCTCTGAAGCTGGATCCTGGACTTCCTGATGGGCCGGCCCTAGGTGATAAGGGTAGGTAACAACACATCCGCACGCTGATCCTTATCACAGGGGCCCCTCAAGGGTGCATGCTCAGTCCCCTTCTCTACTCCCTGTTCACTCATGTCACGGCCAGGCACGACTCCAACACCATCATTAAGTTTGCAGATGACATACAGTGGTAGGTCTGATCACTGACAACGACCAGAAAGTCTATAGGGAGGAGGTCAGAGACTTGGCCGTGTGGTGCCAGGACAACAACCTCTCCCTCAACGTGATCAAGACAAAGGAGATGATTGTGGACTTCAGGAAAAAGAGGACTGAGCATGTCCCCATTGTCATCAACGGGGCTGCAGTAGAGCAGATTGAGCGCTTTAAGTTCCTTGGTGTCCACATCACCAACAAACTAACATGGTCCAAGCACACCAAGACAGTCATGAAGAGGGCATGACAAAACCTATTCTACCTCAGGTGACTGAAAAGATTTAGCATGAGTCCTCAGATCTTCAAAAGGGTCTACAGCTGCACCATCGAGGGCATCCTGACTGGTTGCATCACTGCCTGGTATGGCAACTGCTCGGCGTCCGACCGCAAGGCACTACAGAGGGTAATGCGAACGGCCCAGTACATCACTGGGGCCAAGCTTCCTGCCATCCAGGACCTCTTTACCAGGCGGTGTCAGAGGAAAGCCCTAAAAATTGTCAAAGACTCCAGCCACCCTAGTCATAGACTGTTCTCTCTGCTACCGCACGGCAAGCAGTACCGGAGCGTCAAGTCTAGGTCAAAGAGGCTTCTAAACATCTTCTACCCCCAAGCCATAAGACTGCTGAACATCTAATCAAACGGCTACCCAGACCATTTGCATTGCCCCCCCCCCCCCCCTACTCTCTGTTGTTATCATCTATGCATAGTCACTTTAATAACTCTACCTATATGTACATATAACCGGTGCCCACGCACATAGACTCTTTACCGGTACCCCTCTGTATATAGCTCGCTATTGTTATTTTACTACTGTTCTTTAATTACTTGTTACTTTTATTTCTTATTCTTATCTGTATTTTTTTTAAACTGCATTGTTTTTTAGGGGCTCATAAGTAAGCAATTCACTGTAAGGTGAACCAACACCTACACCTGTTGTATTCAGCGCATGTGACTAATACAATTTGATTTGATTAGATTTTTATTTATAATTTTTTACAGTTTGTAGGATCCATGTCGGCCTATAGGTGTCTTATAGGTGTCTTTGTAATTGAAAGTTTTACACAGGAAAAAGGAGGACTGTTCTGCATGGGTGTGTAGGCCTGAGAGTGTAACTGCACAGTGCTTTTGTGAAACATTTTCTAAGCGATATGAGATATGCAAATTGGTAAAGATTAACATGATCTTCATCATCACCGATTTGCATACTAAGGGAGCCTCCAGTGTACATACTCCAGGCACATGATAATAAAGTATGCATACGGTATAAGCCTAATATCTATCTGTGTTTATGTCTCACCCACACAAACTCACATACCAAACATCTTTTCATCTAAAATGGTTTAGGATCCTATTCACTAGAATTTTACACTATAATTTTATTTACTTCAAATTATTAATAGTTAACCTTAAGATTCCACTCCATTTGACTTTCAAGAGAGAAAACAACAATTTCTCCAATTCTAATTTTTTTATTTGAACATCCTTAACGTGGATAATGTTTTTGAGGCCCAAAGACTATTTTAAATGGAAAACAAGATGACTTAATTAATTTGCAAAAATGTAAAAACATTTTTTTTTGCTTTGTCATTATAGGGCATTCTGTGGAGATTGATGACGGGGGAAATCATACATTTTAGAATAGGGCTTATGGTTGAAATTACAATATTATTTTTTAATACTGTTTATGTATCGAATGTTTGTAATTGATTTAGGAATGTCCAAAATTGTAATTTGAAGTATCAGGTTGATTGTGGAGGTTTACACTGCTAAATGTATAATAATTTAGACCAAGAATGCATTGAGATACTGATCTGTATTTATGATCATGATAAGGAAGTTAATACTAGAATTATGGATAATTATACTGTATGTTAAATGTATACATTGTGCCAGAGTCGGTGTGCGTTAAGTTGAGGGTTTTGTCTTTAAGTGATAGCTTAACTAATGTGAAACACTAAGCATTGTCATTCTAAATTGGGGTTTAATTATGATTTGTAACTGAATTATATTTTTTTAACTGACTGATTGATTTGAATAAGATTTGAGTATGTTAACAACTATATGAGTGGAGCAATTCATGTATTATGGATTGATTGTTTTGATTGTTGTTAAGTTAATGCTCTCCTGACTCTGGGATACACCAGTTCAACGATATGAAATAAGGGGGAAATGCGCCAGAGTTCGGATAAAACACTCCAAACCAATTTGTTGTGAAAGCCCCCTAAGATTTGAAAAGCTATGCCTCCCCTGGCTCAGGCGACCCCCCCAACAAACACACATGCACAACCAGAAATTGATTGATTGGAGACAGCGTGTGTCAATTACAGAAAATGTTCTAGAATGTTCTACCTGCAGCAACACTGGTGGTTAATGCTAGAACAACTGGTAAAAGCACAGCGTCTCCATTTCTAGAACAAAATGCAGGGCCCTAACTCCCTAAGTATTACATCTGGTCTGTGGATCCTTGAAATGGGGAATCAGCCTACTTGTTGACACCTTCAGAACACAATTCTGAAGAGTTTGTACAGATATTTGCGTCGTAGCTCTTATTGCTTTTGAATGCCTTCATTCTCAGTTAAGATGTTCAAGTGAGACATGCAAACCCTAAAATCCATAGTTTTTTTGTCCCATGGTATGAAACGCAGCTACTCATCAAATGTACCATTCGAATGTAGCTTCAGTACCACTTTGAGTGTTCATTTTACCTGAAGACTTTAAGATATTGATTTTTTCAAAAATAAAAATTGTGCATGAAGCCACGTCCGTGTCCTGTAATGATTCAACATGGTTGAGGGAATTGCCAAGTTCCAACACCATAAAGGTGTATGTTTTATTGTCACATCCATAGTCATTAGTCTTTTCAAACATCATTGGTCAGGCACTGTGAGCCTTAACACAGTGAGCCTGTGAGCTGAGTTCATTTCAAATGACAAGCTACAGTCTCAGTCTCAGTGAATTATAAAAGGTTGTCTGCCTGTTGTTTCCAAAAGATGATTAATCTCTCATCTAAATTAGTTTATGTATCAATAAAGTATTGGCGTACTCTGTAGTTGCTGTATAGATTGCAAACCTTTATAGCCTACACCTCTTTCATCCCATGAAAGAGCTCTGTTTTAGAAACTAGCCTCTGTCTGTATCTATCGCTTAAATGTAAATAGTCCCATTCGGTCTGTGCTCCACACACTACAGTCCTAGTCCAGGCTCCCTTGTCAAGAAACACAACAAGCGTACAAACATATGATAGATCAAAAGTTACCAATTAAAACATTGAATACTTTATGTTAGTGAAGCAAATCAGTAACAACAAAAGAAACATACCATCAATTACGAAATATAGCAGCATGAGCCTTGTCCATCCAAACAAATGGTTCATTGCTCTAAAGCTCAAGCTCTTCAGTTGTGTGCAAGATGTGACCTTGTCCATGTACAGAGGAGATAATAGACTCAACCAGACCAACAGCTGTCTGGGGTGTATTCATTACGCATATTCTGTTGCCAAAACCTTACTTAAAATGTAAGCAAACGGAACAGGTAGGGACCTACCTGAATTTGTCCAATAGAAACTCTAGTTCTAGCTGCAACTGTTTGGATTCATGATTACACACCTAATATCACCACCAACCTGTCTCACCCTCTGGAGGTTGAGAGAGAAGATTACAACTCCATCTACAGTGGTGTAGCTGACAACCCTGTCAGTAATCACATCATCACCATCAACATCACAGCATCTTGTGGAGATGGAGGCATTGGAGAAGACGCATGTGTGAGAAATCATATAATCGATTATTGCCATCAGGTCTGAGCTCAATACACTATAATGCCCATCCCTCTTGAGATAGGGGGACCGGTTAGTAGACTTGTTGTGTAGTGACGAACCAAAGTGTATGTTGTTAAAGCACACCTTCTAGTGGAGAAAATAGAGAATTTCACTGTGAATGGTTTGCACTTTAATCTTGTATGGTTGCCTGTGTTCTATTATGTGAGGTATGAACACTGAGTGCACAAAACATTAGGAACACCTGCTCTTTCCATGGCATAGACTGACCAGGTGAATCCAGGTGAAAGCCATAATTCCTTATTGAGGTCACTGTTAATCCACGTCAATCAGTGTAGATAAAGGGGAGGAGATATTTGAGTGTGTCAAGAACTGCAATGCTGCTAGGTTTTTCACACTCAACAGTTTCACGGTGTGTATCAAGAATGGTCCACCCCCCAAAGGACATCCAGCCAACTTGACAGAACTGTGGGAAGCACTGGAGTCCACATGTCCAGCATCCCTGTGGAACTCGTTCGACACCTTGTAGAGTCCATACCCCGGCGAATTGAAGCTCTTCTGAGGGACAATCTCAATATTAGGAAGGTGTTCCTAATGCTTTGTGAACTCAATGCATTCAGAAAGTATTCATACCAATTGATTTATTCCACATTTTACAGCCTAAATTCAAAATAGATGAAATATATGTTTTTCCTTCACCTATCTACACACAATACCTCATAATAACAAAGTGAAAATATGTTTTTAGAAATGTTTGCACATTTATTGAAAATGAAATACATAAATATCTCAACTATCTACATAATTCTTCACACCGCTGAGTCAATACATTGTAGAAGCATCTTTGGCAGTGTATATTTGGCCTTTTGTTTTAGGTTGGTGTCTTGCTGAAAGGTGAATTTGTCTCCCAGTCTTTTGGATAGCAGACTGAACCAGTATTTTGCCTGTGCTTAGCTTTATTCCATTTATTTGTATCTGAAAAAACTCCCAAGTCCTTGCCAATGACAAGCATACCCATAACATGATGCAGCCACCACCATGCTTGAAAAAATGGATAGCGGTACTCAGTGATGTGTTGGATTTGCCCCAAACACAATGTTTTGTATTCAGGAAATTAAGTAATTAATTTATTAAGTCTTCTTTATTGCAAACAGGATCCGTGTTTTGGAATATTTTTATTCTGTCTTGGCTTCTTTCTTTTCACTCTGTCATTTAGGTTAGTATTGTTGATTAACTACAATGTTGTTGATCCATCCCCAGTTTTATCCTATCACAGCCATTAAACTCTGTAACTATTTTTATGTCACCATTGACACCATGTCGAAATCCCTGAGCGGTTTCCTTCCTCTCCGGAAACTGAGTTAGGAGGGACACCTGTATCTTTGAAGTGACTGGGTGTATTGATACACCATCCAAAGTGTAATTCAAATCTTCACCATGCTCAAAGAGATTATCATTGTTTGTTTTTTATATTTTTACCCATCTACAAATAGGTGGCCTTCTTTGCAAGGCATTGGAAAACCTCCATGGTCTTTGTTTTTGAATCTGTGTTTGAAATTCACTGCTCAACTGAGGGACCTTATACATAATTGTATGTGTGGGGTATAGAGATGAGGTCATCATTCAAAAATCATGAAAAACTCTACTATTGTACACAGAGTCCGTGCAACTTATTATATAACTTGTTAAGCACATTTTTAATCCTGAATTTATTTAGGCTTGCAATAACGAAGGAGTTGAATAGTTATTGACTGTTATTGACATTTAAACTTTTCATTTTTGATTAATATGTACACATTTCCAAAAACATAAGTCCACTTTGGTATTGTGGGGTATTGTGTGTAGGCCAGTGACACAAATCAATTTTAAATTCAGGCTGTAACACAAACATATTTTGAAAAAGTCAAGGGGTGTGATTACTTTCTGAAGTCTCTGTATGTACAGTATATGTAGGCCTTGGGTTTCATTCAAGCTTTGGTTGCACTGTATGTCAAGTTATGTATTTGTTTTTCCCCACACAACTCCACACAACAAAGACGAGAAGCATGGAGGAAGATACTATCCTGTTGTCCCAGCAGCAGCCTTGGTGGTGTTCCCAGACATCTTTGCAGTATTATTCACCATAGGGTGAGGCCAACAAAGGTAAGACACATTTACGGTAACACAGTTCACTTATACTGTACGTGTCCTTCATAAACAGCTATTTTTGTCTAACCTATTCTGTGTGCATACAGTTTCTCACTTCATATTCTCCAGAAAATCTTTGAAAGTTGAGTGATGGTGGATGACCAATTCTATGAAAAGCAGAGAGCAAAGTTAGTGAGAGAAAGTAGGTTGGTTGAAATTGAAAACCGGTGGGATAGTAACACAACGCTGCTTGGAAGAGTCTTTGGAATCTCCCTGATTTAACCCTTTTCAATGTTTACCAAAAGAAAAGTGATACAATTAATAATTTTTTCAACCTGAGACTCATTGACCTTGGCTCATTTTCTGTGAAGAACATGTAAAATAACAAATTTCCATTGAGTGCACACTGTGCACCCCACTACACATTTATATTACATATGTGGTATTCAGGGATAATAAAAGTGTTGTAAAGTGTGTGTAGGTAAAAACAAGTAAAAATTAAACAAAAAGGTTTGCTGTGTGCCTTCACTCGGTCTTCCTCCTCCCTGTGCCTCCTGTTTCAACATAGCAGCATGAACCTGTCTGTCTCCCTGCCTGTCTCCCTGTCTCCCGCTTTTCTCGCACTCTTTACCCTTTGTAGTGTGTGAAACTACACTTTGTCTTGCGGGAACCTGCACAATGTTATTACGATACTTTATTTCGATACATTATTTCGATACATTGAAAAATCGTAGTATTTTACCCCAGCCAGGTGCAAATTGGGGCAGGGACACAACAATTAAATAGCTTTGCATGTGTGGCCCCTTACCACAATCAATCACTATGGCAAAAATGATCTCTGCTCAGAGAAATAATTTTTGCAGAGAGAGAAGCTAGTGTGGAAGTCTTCCACTTTGGAAGATGAAACGGAGTCTGACAGTGAGTTGGAAGAAGAGGATGAGATTGACCCTCAGCCAGCCCTTGGACCAGGCCGTCAGCAGCCAAACCCCAGGACCAGCCCGTCAGCAACCAGCTCATCAGCAGCCTGCAGGAGAAATATGTATGTCAAACATTTTTGAAATTGAATGGTCTTCTTGCCAAAGGTATGAGCCACCCCGCATGGCTGCCAATGTGATAAGGATGCAAACAGGGCTGACGCGGACGGCGGTTACTCATGTGCAAAACATAAAGTCTTCTTTTGAACTGTTCATCACAGACACCATCCAGAAAATTATTCTGGACTGCACTAATTTGGAGGGAGATGGAAGGAGATCGACCAAACACATTTACATGCATACTTTGGGGTTCTTATCCTTCCTGGTGTTTTCAGATCCAATGGGGAATCCATTGTGGGATGCAGAAACTGGCAGATAACTTTTCCGTGCAACAATGTCTCTGGAAAACATCCACATTATTTCCAGGATTATCCACTTCGATAACCGAGCTAGCTGGTCAGTGTGGGACAAGTGGGTGGACCGCCTTCCCCTGTTTTACAACCCTGGGCCCAATGTTACTGTTGATGAGCAGCTTATGCCATTTAGGGGCTGTTGCCCCTTCAGGCAGTACTGTACATACCGTCTAAAGCCGCAAAATATGGAATCAAGATCTGGGTTGCCTGTGATGCTGTTTCATTATATGCGTGGAAGCCAGGTGGAGGAACCCCTGATAAGAACCAAGGGATGCGTGTTGTCCTGGATGTGACACAAGGACTCAGTGGCCACAACATCACATAGGATAACTTTTTTAATTCACACAAGCTGGGACAGGAGCTCCTCAAGAGGATCCTGACGATGGTAGGAACAGTACGAAAAAACAAGCCAGAGCTCCGACCTCAGCTGTTGAATACACGGAAAGGCCTATCAATTCCTCTAAGTTTGTGTTCTCGGCCGACACGTCCCTAGTGTCCTACGTGCCAACGAAAGGGAAAAATGTGGTACCCATGAGTACGCAGCATGGGGATGGGAGAATCTGTGGCCAGGAACATAAAAAAACAGAAATCACAATGGATTACAATGCCACAAAAGGAGGGGTGGACAATTTAGACAAGCTGGTGACTGGCTACAGCTGCAAAAGAAAAACCCTACGCTGGCCACTTGTGATATTCTTCAACATCTTGGACATCTCGGTATACAACGCGTTTGTCATCTGGATGGCGTTGAACTCAGTTTGGAACAGAGGGAAGCTCCAGAGGAGACAGCTTTTTCTCGAGGAGCTGGGCAAGGTATTGGTAAGACTACAAATCCAGAGGAGGCAACATATCCCAAGGACCCCATCTTCTGCAGCAATTTTGAGGAGCATTCAGGAGGAGGATGCTGGTGCCCCATCTGCCTGACCCACAGAACCAACAACTCCAATACCTGAAGTAAGTGTGAGTGATGTTGTTGCATGTGTGTGTGTCTGACTCTTCTACCTTGGCCTGCTGTAACTATATAAGTGAAAGAGTGAGATGTTAGTAAAATTCCTGAACTAAGTGTTTTCGTCATTCTAGATTGCAGCTGGTAGCAACAAGAAGAAGCGCTGTGATGCGTGTGGACCCAAGAATGACAGGAAGACACAGTACACATGCATCAAGTGCAAGAAATACATTTGGAACACACACACAGTGAAACTCTGTCCCTCATGTGGTGTGTAGACCAGACTTAATTTGAGTTCAATCGGGCTCATTTATCATTTCCAAAAAATAATGTATGTAAAATTTGTCCTTCCAATTTGTTTATTTCAAAGCAATAAACATCAATAGTGCTGAAAACCTTTGTCAGAGTCGTGTGTATAGGTGGCAGGGAAGTCAGGCGCAGGAGAGTCAAACGGAGTGTAAATGGAGTCTTTTAATATATGTCCACTTAACATGCTCCAAACACTAAAATGTACATACATAAAAATAAACATGGATACGAGGACCCGTCACGCACCTATTCAACAAGAAACAACACTGACATAAAACAATCTCTGACAAAGACATGAGGGGAAACAGAGGGTTAAATACACAACAGGTAATGAATGGGATTGAAACCAGGTGTGTGGGAAGACAAGACAAAACCAATGGAAAATTAAAAATAGATCAATGATGGCTAGAAGACCGGTGACGTTCACCGCCGAACAAGGAGAGGCAACGACATGGCAGAAGTCGTGACAACCTTTTTAAATGTATATTTGTTCAAGATTAACATGATTTATTCCACTCATGTCTTGATTATAATTGATTTTTGTTTACACAAATCTAATTTTATAAATAAAACGAACAGCGCTTTTATTGATAAATGTGATCTAGCTGAGGTAAATGGCAAATATTAACAATGTATGCTGTCTATTATAAGTCAACATCTAAGTATTAAGTATTAAGTATTTTTACGTAAATTGTTATGGCTGTATTGTTATGGCTGGGGGCAGTATTGAGTAGCTTGGATGAATAAGGTGCCCAGAGGTGCCCAGAGTAATCTGCCTGCTACTCAGTCCCAGTTGCTAATATATGCAGATTATTAGTACATTTGGATAGAAAAAACTCTGAAGTTTCTAAAACTGTTTGAATGATGTCTGTGAGTAAAACAGAACTCATATGGCAGGCAAAAACCTGAGAAAAAAATCCAACCAGGAAGTGGGAAATCTGAGGTTGGTCAATTCATTCCCTATTGAAGATACAGTGGGATATTGGTCATGTTGCACTTCCTAAGGCTTCCACTAGATGTCAACAGTCTTTAGAAACTTGTTTGAGGCTTCTACTGTAAATGAGGGGCTCATAAGGGCTCTTTGACTCAGTGGTCTGGCAGAGTGCCACAAGCTTGTGACGCTCGTTCATGTGAGTGGTAGCTCGCATTCCATTGCTTTTCTACAGACAAAGGAATTCTCCGGTTGGAACATTATTGAAGATTTATGTTAAAAACATCCTAAAGATTGATTCTATACATCCTTTGACATGTTTCTACGGACTGTAACGGAACTTTTTGACATTTCGTCTGCTCCTAGTGAACGCGCTTCGTGACTTTGGATTTGTTTACAAAACGTGCTAACAAAAGTAGCTATTTGGACATAAATGATGGACATTATCGAACAAAACAAACATTTATTGTGGAACTGGGATTCCTGGGAGTGCATTCTGATGAAGATCATCAAAGGTAAGTGAATATTTATGTTATTTCTGACTTCTGTTGACTCCACAATATGGCGGATATCTTTTTGGCTTGTTTGGTCTCTGAGCGCTGTACTCAGATTATTGCATGATTAGCTTTTTCCGTAAAGCTTTTTTGAAATCTGACACAGCGGTTGCATTAAGGAGAAGTGTATCTAAAGTTCCATGCATAACACTTGTATTTTCATCAACATTTATTATGAGTATTTCTGTAAATTGATGTGGCTCTCTGCAAAATCACCGGATGTTTTTGGAACTACTGAACATAACGCGCCAATGTATACTGAGATTTTTTTATATAAATATGAACTTTATCGAACAAAACATACATGTATTGTGTAACATGAAGTCCTATGAGTGTCATCTGATGAAGATCATCAAAGGTTAGTGATTAATTCTATCTCTATTTCTGATTTTTGTGACTCCTCTCTTTGACTGGAAAAATGGCTGTGTTTTTCTGTGACTTGGCTCTGACCTAACATAATCGTTTGTGGTGCTTTCTTCGTAAAGCCTATTTGAAATCGGACACTGAGGTGGGATTAACAAGAAGTGTATCTTTAAAATGGTGTGAAATACTTCTACATTTGAGTCATTTTAATTTTGAGATTTCTGTTGTTTTGAATTTGGCGCCCTGCACGATCAATGGCTGTTGTCATATCGATCCTGTTAGCGGGATCTCAGCCCTAAGAAGTTATTCAAAATCCAATAATATTGTGGGTCCATCAGACCTGCGAACATTGGGCCAGTAACTGAATCCGCGAGCTGACAAGGTAAAACATCTGTAATTCTGGCCCTGAACAAGGCAGTTAACCCAATGTCCCTAGGCCGTCATTGTAAATAAGAATTTGTTCTTAACTGACTTGCCTAGTTAAATAAAGGTAAAATAAAAAATATATATAAAAAATATGAACAAAAAAACATGAACACCACACAAGGGTAAAGGCTGCAGGTGACTGAACACAGACATATGCCTCAGGAATACATTTTGGAAGAGCAGCCAGATTGTGGGAGGGATGGGGGCCTGTGTGGGGTAACCAGAGATCTGTGTGGGTGTGTTGCTTGGGCTAACTCAGCCAGGTTAAACCTATTAGATTGTACTTGGTAGGGGTGGGTGGGATAAACAAGCTGTGAGAGGGGCTGAAATTTGCCTTAGCAAAGAGCTCATCAACTGCTTTAGTGTTTAAAGTAATAATTTACCCTGGCTACAATCAGACATACAGTGATGAATTTATCATTTTCGCATATAGCTTTACTGGTCTCTGACTCTCTCATTCCCTTCATAAGTTAACCCGGTTGCTTTAGCTCAAGTAAAACTACACAAATAAATGTATAAAAATGAACGAGTGTCAACATACTTGAATTCAGCCAACCCCACAACACCCCCATATTGTCTGTATGTGTGTGAGTGTGCATGTACACTTCTCTATCGCCATCTATTACAGCGTGTGGTTATCGCTTATTTGTTCACTCTGAGATCAGTAGCCTATATGTCATTCTTCTTATAGGGGAGATGTGGTACCTCCCTCTGACTCTTCTCTCAAACAAGAGAACTGACACCACAAACCATGCTCTTAGTCCCCTGCACCTACATTTAGCAGACACTCTTATCAAGAGTGACTTACAATAAGTGCATTCAACTAAAGTAGGTAAGATAAATCCACATACAGTATCACAATCATTTCAAAATAACCACTGTCAGCCAATTCTGTGCAAGTCAGATCTGTGCTAGTAAGCTAGTCAAATTAAGGACTCCTTTGCCTAACCTTTAATCTCAACTTAGTTTTAAATGAACAGAACAGATAATGACGGCAAAAGGACGGCTTCCAACTGTGACCAGTTATCATAGTGTCCCTCTGTTAGTTCTCAGGGGAGCATAGCCTTCCATAGCTCATTGGTACAGTGTGGCCCTTGCAACCCCAGGATAGTGGGTTTGATTCCTGTGACCACCTGTACGTAAAATATATGCACACATGACTGTAAGTCACTTTGGATAAAAGTGTCATTACATTATTATATTAAATTACATATAGATTTTACAATGTATACTGAATAGACTTTCTAGGTGCGTGCTGACATTTTAACATTAAATGGCCCCTCCTCTCACGTCCAGAGGAGAGAGACAGAAAGAAAGAGGGAGGAAAGAGAGACAGGCATACAATAAGAGTGAGAGAGAGAGACCGAGAGAGACAGAGTCAGATAGAGAGACACTCAAGATGGAGAGAGGGAGTCAGAGAGAGAGCTCCATCAGTAAGACATTTCAGAATGCAGTAGGAAACGTCGCTATGTAGAGACACAATCACGATCATCTAAAATGTACTAACCATTGGAAGACATTTGAAAGTAAATGAATCGTGTGGTAATAATGATATGCCAGGCTTGTAGCTGTGGTTGCCATGCACAGACAGGAGGGCAAGAGACACGGGGTTTTAGTGTTTGAGATGTGTTTAGGTTTTAACCTGTATTCCTCTTGCTGTGAAATACACAACCAATAGCTCACCAATAGCATTTTCATTGGATTAATTGCTCATAAGATCCATTTAAGATTCAAAGGGTATGATGAATTATGTTTATTTCTGTTTATGGAGATGTCTAGTTAGGGTCTCTAAGCTAGACGGGATGTGGTGGCGCTGCAGAGAATCAGAGATGATAGATAATGGGGGCAGGAAGAAATGCACCATCTCTGACTGACAGCATCAACCACACGGCCAAGGTGACAAGTAGCAAAAACCTGTTCAAACTAGATTCATTGAAATTATTAAAATGTGGGATTCAGAGTAGGGCTAATGCCAAATAAAGTAGTGTTAATTGTATAGAATTTGACCTTTTGAGGATATGGTAAGTGCTTTATTTGTCTCTTCCCCACGGTGGAGTCTTAGCAAAGATTACGGACGGCTGCTGTGTGAAACTACACTGTTAAAGTGGAAAGTCTCAAAACAGCATGGTTGTGTAATGAAACCATGGAAAGTATTGCCCCTAATCAAAAATACGTTCAAATCAAACGTTATTGGTAACATACACATACTTTGCAGATGTTATTGCAGGCCCAGCGAAATGTTTCTAGCTCCAACAGAGCAATACTGTAATACTGGGGCAGCAGACAACCTGGCAGTTTAGAGCGTTGGGCCAGTAAACGAAAGGTCAAATCTGTCTTTCTACCCATGAGCAAGGCAATTAACCCTAATTGCGCCAGGGGTATTGGCTGATCCTTGGCCAAAACCCCACTCGATGAGAGAGTCTCAGGGGGAGTGGGATATAAATACAAAACAAATTTCCATTTCACACTTGTACAGGTTACCCACTTGTACATACAGTGTAACATGACTGTAAAACTACCCCCTAATTATAACAATACACACAAATCCCCAACATATAAATAATGGAATTAAGAAATATCAGAACAAGTAACGTCAGAATCTGGAATATATATATATATATATACTGTATATACACACACTACCATTCAAAAGTTTGGGGTCACTTAGAAATGTCCTTGTTTTTAAAAAGAAAATAAAAAAAAATTACCCATTAAAATAACATCAAATGCATCAGAAATACAGTGTAGACATTGTTAACGTTGTAAATGACTACTGTAGTTGGAACCGGCTGATTTTTAATGGAATATCTACATAGGCGTACAGAGGCCAATTATCAGCAACCATCACTCCTGTGTTCCAATGGCACGTTGTGTTAGCTAATCCAAGTTTATCATTTTAAAAGGCTAATTGATCATTAGAAAACCCTTTTGCAATTATGTTAGCACAACTGAAAAGTTTTGTACTGATTAAAGAAGCAATAAAACTGGCCATCATTAGACTAGTTGAGTATCTGGGGCATCAGCATTTGTGGGTTCGATTACAGGCTCAAAATGGCAGAAACAAAGAAATATCTTCTGAAACTCGTCAGTCTTTTCTTGTTCTGAGAAATGAATGCTATTCCATGTGAGAAATTGCCAAGAAACTGAAGATGTCGTACAGAACTCTACTACTTCCTTCACAGAACAGCGCAAACTGGAATAGAAAGAGGAGTGGGAGGCCCCGGTTCACAAATGAGCAAGCGGACAAGTACATTTGAGTGTCTAGTTTGAGAAACAGATGCATCACAAGTCCTCAACTGGCAGCTTCATTAAATAGTGCCCGCAAAACACCAGTCTCAACGTCAACAGTGAAGAGATGACTCCGGGATGCTTGAAGGTTGGGTGATTTTGAGAAATTAATTGTTATAACAAGAACATTTTCAAACACCCCAGCACTTCAGGGGAGGCCAAACAAGTAAACTGGATTTTCTTCCAGGCCTATTTTAAAGAGAGAGTTCACCCAAATTACAAAATGTTTTTGTCATTACCTTGAGAGCAGTCTATGGATAAGGAGACTGCAATCTATGATTTGGTTCTCCACTGCCATCAACCATGAATATTAAAAATGTACTGTACATTACATCCCCCAAAAATCTCAAAGTAACAACCTTGTCGAATTTTGAGTGTTAATTTCATGTTCAAATCATTCTGACATGTTTTTTGTGTGTTTTTTTTAACCCTGGTCATACGCCTAAGTCATGTCAAAATACATAGAATTGCAAGAAATTAGCTTTAAAACAGTACAATTTTTGTCTATGCCAGGGGGCAATGAAATTCACATTGCAAATCTCACTCCAAACATTCTTCAAAAGTTGGCAGCCCTGATTTAACCAGTAAGTCATAGAGAACACATTTTCTCTTTTACAATACATGACCAAAAAGCGATACTGAAATTATAACAGCATTTTTTTCTGCAGCATCTGCCACAGCACTTTTGCAATAGTATAGCGCATTCACATCAATTACACAAGAGTCATGTAACGTGATAGTAGCCTACTTTTGTAATTGACTCTCAGTTTGACAAGGCAGACTTACCACTTTCGAGCAAGAGTAATATCCAGAGAACGGATTGTATCATTTTTCTTACCAATAAGGTGTTCAGACTAAGTGTTCAGACTAAGTGTAATTCACTCACTCACTCACTCACTCACTCACTCACTCACTCACTCACTCACTCACTCACTCACTCACTCACTCACTCACTCACTCACTCACTCACTCACTCACTCACTCACTCACTCACTCACTCACTCACTCACACACACACTCTCTCTCTCACATGGATTGTGTGCCCAGGCTCTCTATTCCTCTTAATATCTTTCACACATTGTGTGTGCTGTCTCTCTCTCTATCAGGAAAACATGTTAGAGAAAGTGGGGTGTGTCCCTTCCTGTATTTTTTGTGAATTAAATTAAATTCAAAGGGCTTTATTGGCATGGGAAACATGTTTACATTGCCAAAGCAAGTGAAATAGATAATAATCAAAGTGATATAAACAACAAAAATAACAGTAAACATTACACTCACAAAAGTTACATTTAAAATGTCACAGTATTGCTATATACAACGTTGTAACGATGTGCAAATAGTTGAAGTACAAACATAAATATGGGTTGTATTTACAATGGTGTTGGTTCTTCACAATCTTGCTGCTATCAAATAAAATAAAATTGTATTAGTCACATGCGCCGAATACAACAGGTACCTTACAGTGAAATGCTTACTTACGAGCCCCTAACCAACAGTGTAGTTTAAAAAAATATGGATAAGAATAAGAGATAAAATTAACAAGTAATTAAAGAGCAGCAGTAAAAAAAAAAAACTATATTTACAGGGGGGAGCCGGTACAGAATCAATGTGCGAGGACACCGGTTTGTTGAGGTAGTGCCAAAGCTTCTTTTCAGTTCTGTCTGTTCTGTTTGCATGTAGGTGCCTCCCCTGTATCTTTTTATAGCTGGTCATTGTTTAGTTTGTTTAGTGCCAGTGGATAGCAGCTGTGTACATAAAAAAGCAGATGTTTGGTGAGATAAATCCACCTACACCTTAGAAGCGATGGCTATTAGGTTACGTTGGAAACAAAGTCCACATGTACATTTTTCCTTTCACCATATAGAGGGATAGATCCTTTTGCCTTTTGACTCAGAAAATGATCTTTGGTGACATTTTACTCATATTGCTTTTCGCAAAATGCAGACGTGATTAAGTGAAGTTCAAATCAAATCTTATTTTATTTGTTACATGCGCCGAATACAACAGTGAAATGCTTACTTACAAGCCCTTAACCAACAATGCAGTTGAGAAAAAAATTATAATAACAAAAAAAGACCTAAGAAAAAATATGAATAAGAAGTAACAAATAATTAAAGAGCAGCAGTAAAATAACAATAGCGAGGCTATATACAGGGGGCACCGGTACAGAGTCAATGTTAGTCTAGGTAATTGAGGTTTTAGGTACATGTAGGTAGAGTTATTAAAGTGACTATGCATAGATAATAACAGAGTAGCAGCAGTGTAAAAGGGGCAGGGGGGGGCAATGCAAATAGTCTGTGTAGCCGTTTGATTAGATGTTCAGGAGTCTAATGGCTTGGGTGTAGAAGCTGTTTAGAAGCCTCTTGGACCTAGACCTGGTGCTCCGGTACCGCTTGCCGTGCAGTAGCAGAGAGAACAGTCTATGACTAGGGTGGCTGGAGTCTTTGACAATTTTTAGGGCCTTCCGCTGACACCGCCTGGTATAGAGGTCCTGGATGGCAGGAAGCTTGGCCTCAGTGATGTACTGGACGTTTGCACTGCCCTCTGTAGTGCCTTGCGGTCGGAGGCTGAGCAGTTGCCATACCAGGCCGTGATGCAACCAGTCAGGATGCTCTCGATGGTGCAGCTGTAGAACCTTTTGAGGATCTGAGGACCCATGCCAAATCTTTTCAGTCACCTGAGGGGGAATAGGTTTAATCGCTTCACGACTGTCTTGGTGTGCTTGGACCATGTTAGCTTGTTGGTGATGTGGACACCAAGGAACTTGAAGCTCTCAACTTGATCCACTGCAGCCCCGTCGATGAGAATGGGGGCTTGCTAGGTCCTCTTTTTCCTGTAGTCTACAATCATCTCCTTTGTCTTGATCATGTTGAGGGAGAGGTTGTTGTCCTGGCACCACATATCCAAGTCTCAGTGATCAGGGATACCTCTGGTGTGTCATTGGCAAATTTAATGATGGTGTTGGAGTCGTGCCTGGCCGTGCAGTCATGAGTGAACAGGGAGTACAGGAGGGGGCTGAGCAGGCACCCCTGAGTTGCCATGTGCTGTTACCTATCCTTACCACCTTGGGGCGGCCCATCAGGAAGTCCAGGATTCAGTTGCAGAGAGAGGTGTTTAGTTCCAGGGTCCTTAGCTTAATGATGAGCTTTGAGGGCACTACGGTGTTGAACGCTGAGCTGTAGTCAATGAATAGCATTCTCACATAGGTGTTCCTTTTGTCCAGGTGGGAAAGGTCAGTGTGTAATGCAATAGAGATTGCATCATTTGTGGATCTGTATGCATATTGGCGGTATGCAAATTGAAGTGGGTCTAGGGTTTCTAAAATGATGGTGTTGATGTGAGCCATGACTAGCCTTTCAAAGCACTTCATGGCAACAGACGTGAGTGCTATGGGTCGGTAGTCATTTAGGCAGGTTACCTTAGTGTTCTTGGGCACAGGCACTATGGTGGTCTGCTTAAAACATGCTGGTATTACAGACTCTGACAGGGAGAGGTTGAAAATGTCAGTGAAGACACATGATAGTTGGTCAGGGCATGCTCGCAGTACACGTCCTGGTAATCCGTCTGGCCCTGCGGCCTTGTGAATGTTGACCTGTCTAATGCTCTTACTCACATCGGCTGTGGAGAGCGTGATCACACAGTCTTCCGGTACAGCTGGTGCTCTCATGCATGTTTCAGTGTTATTTGCCTCGAAGCGAGCATAAAAGTGGCTTAGCTCGTCTGGTAGGCTCGTGTCACTTGGCAGCTCTTGGCTGTGCTTCCCTTTGTAGTCTGTAATGGTTTGCAAGCCCTGCCACATCTGACTAGTGTCAGAGCCGATGGAGTACGACGCGATCTAAGTCCTGTGTTGACGCTTTGCCTGTTTGATGGTTCGTCAGAGGGCATAGCGGGTTTTCTTATAAGCTTCCAGGTTAGAGTCCCGCTCCTTGAAAGCGGCAGCTCTAGCCTTTAGCTCAGTGTGGATGCTGCTTTTAATCCATGGCTTCTGGTTGGGGTATGTACGTATGGTCACTTTGGTGACGACGTCATCGACACACTTATTGATGAAGCCAGTGACAGATGTGGAGTAGTCCTCAATGCCATTGGAGGAATCCCAGAACATATTCCAGTCTGTGCTTGCAAAACAGTCCTGTAGCTTAGCATCTGCTTCATCTTACCACTTTTTATTGATCTAGTCACTGGTGCTTCCTACTTTAATTTTTGCTTGTAAGCAGGAATCATGAAGATGGAATTATGGACAGATTTGCCAAATGGAGGGCGAGGGAGAGCTTTGATGCGTCTCTGTGTGTGGAGTATAGGTGGTCCAGAGTTCTTTTCCCTCTGGTTGCACATTTAACCTCCCTTGGGCACGTGAGACGGTAGCGTCCCACCTCTTCAACAGCCAGTGAAACTGCTGGGCGCCAAATTTAAATACAGAAATACTCATTATAAAAATTCAGAAAACAAAACATATTTTACATAGGTTTAAAGATGAACTTCTTGTGAATCCAACCACGGTGTCAGATTTAAAAAATGCTTTACGGCGAAAGCATACATTACGATTATGAGAACATAGCCCACAAGACAAATAATTACAAACAGTAGCCAGCCAGATAGAACAGTTACACAATTTAGAAATAGAGATAAAATTAACGTCGTCAATATAAAATGTAAACAAGAAACGCACTCTCTCGGTTGTGCGCAAGAAAAAGCTCCGTGAAACTTTAGGGTCCACTCATTCAGACTGCTCTTACTTCCTCATTTTTCAGAATACAAGACTGAAACACTAAAGACTGTTGACATCTAGTGGAAGGCATAGAAACAGCAAGTTGAGTCCTAAGTCAAGGGATACTGTAATGGCATTGAATAGAAAACAAACAAACAAAAAAAAACTACTTCCTGAATGGATTTTTCTCAGGTTTTCGCCTGCCAAATCAGTTCTGTTAAACTCACAGTCACTATTTTAACAGTTTTGGAAACTTTAGAGTGTTTTCTATCCAAATCTACCAGTTATATGCATATCATATCTTCTGGGCACGGGAAACAGGCCATTTAATTTGGGCATGTATTTCATCCAAAATTCCGAATGCTGCCCACTACCCTAGAGAAGTTAACATGCTGATAGAAATTTGGTAAAACTGATTTAAGTTTCCCTGCATTAAAATCCCTGGTTACTAGGAGCGCCACCTCTGGGTGAGCGTTTTCTTGTTTGCTTATGGCGGAATATAGCTCATTTAATGCTATCTTAGTGCCAACCTCTGACTGGCACTGAGCTATGAAGAATACAGATGAGAACTCTCTCAGTAGGTAGTGTGGTCTACAGCTTATCATGATATATTCAACCTCAATAGCTCAAGACTTCCTTAGATATAGTGTACCAGCTGTTGTTTATAAACTTACATAGCCCGCCGCCCCTTGTCTTACCAGACGCTGCTGTTCTATCCTGCGGGTACATCGTATAACCAGCCAGCTGTATGTTGATATTGTCGTCGTTCAGCCACGACTCCGTGAAGCACTAGATGTTACAGTTTTTAATGACCCGTTGGTAGTTTAGTCCTCCCCGTAACTCGTCAATTTTATTGTCTGAAGATTGCACGTTTGCTAGCAGAATTGAGGGAAGTGGGGGTTTATTCGATCGTCTTCGAATTCTCAGCAGGCAGCCCGCTCTCCGGCTTCTCTTTCTCTGCCTCCTCTTCAAGCAGATCACGGGGGAGCCCTATATGTCCTCTGCCTCTGGCTCGTTAGAGTCGTGAAAGAAGAAAAAGGATAGTGCTAGTCCTTGGTGAGTAATTGCAGTCCTGATATCTAGAAGTTATTTTCGGTCATAAGAGACGGTAGCGGCAACATTATGTAAAAAAAATACGTTACAAACAACACAGATAAATGAACAAAAAAACACAATCGGTTGGTGTAACGTAAAACGTCTGCCTTCTTCTCCGGCACCATTTTACATGGCACACTGTGGTATTTCACCCAATAGACATGGGAGTTTATCAAAATTGGATTTGTTTTGAATTCTTTGTGGGTCTGTGTAATCTGAAGGAAATATGTGTTTCTAATGTGGTCATACATTTGGCAGGAGGTTAGGAAGTGCAGCTCAGTTTCCACCTCATTTTGTGGGCAGTGTGCACATAGCATGTCTTCTCTTGAGAGCCAGGTCTATATTCAGAGATACTAACATCATATAACATTTACATATTAGCCATTTCTGAGACTCACTTAGATAATTCACTTGATGATACAGCAGTAGCAATACAAGGATATAACTATATATCTATAGAAGAGACAGAAATGCTTATGGAGAGGTGTTGCTCTATATATTCAGAGCCATATCCCTGTAATGTTTAGAGAAGATCTTATGTGAAGTGTTATTGAAGTGGTGTAGTTTCAGGTTCACTTGTCACATCTAAAGCATTTTCTTTTGGGGTGTTGCTATAACCACCAGGTGCTAATAGTCAGTATCTAAATAATATGTGTTAAATGCTTGATAGTGTATTTGATGTAAACAGAGAGGTCTACTTTCTTGGGGACTTGAAAATTGACTGGTTTTCATCAAGCTGTCCGCTCAAGAGGAAGCTTCTCACTGTAACCAGTGCCTTCAATCTGGTTCAGGTTATTAATCAACCTACCAGGGTGTTTACAAACACTACATGAACAAGATCATCCACATTTATCGATCACATTTTTACTAATACTGTAGAACTTTGTTCTAAAGCTGTATCCATACCCATTGGATGCAGTGATCACAATATAGTGGCTATATCCAGGAAAGCCAAAGTTCCAAAAGCTGGGCCTAAAATAGTGTATAAGAGATCATACAAAATATTTTTCTGTGAATCTGATGTGGATTTGTTGGTCTGATGTGATTAATAAGGAGCATCCAGACGCTGCACTTGATGAATTTATGAAATTGCTTCTTCCAATTATTGATAAACGTGCACCTGTTAAAACTTCTTGAGAATACAGGGGGTGCTATTTTCCCATTAGCATAATTTGCTCTACAGATTAAACTGCCTCTTATTCAATTATTGCTCTTACTATATGCATATAAATAATACCATTGGAAAGAAAACAATCTCTAGTTTCTAAAACCGTTTCAATTTTGTCTCTGAGTGATACACAAGTCATTTGACAGCACTTTCCCTGACCAAGAAGTAGAATGCAAGAAGTCTATGCTCGCTTCAACGCTCTGCCTATATATGGTCATGACCCCTATGACCAGAAACACACTTCATTCGCCTTCCTCTGGGTGTCAAGAGGACGTCAGAGGAGAAATTCTTTGTTTATCTGGTACTGACGTGAAATAAGACCTATTTCTTTGGCGTGACCGACAACTTCCGGTTTTCTGATTCGCACGAGTTGGAGCTGCGATTGTGTACTGTTTTGCTGGCGTTATGGATGAAAACTATCTCCGTGTCGAATTTTGTTTGATACATGTGACCATATCATCGTAATGTATGTTTTTTCAATATAGTTTAATCAGATTATTTGAATTTTTTCGGGAGTTTTGCGGTGTTCCGTTGTCTGATTTTATTTACGTTTGAGAGATCCGTGCCACTCGACCAGTACCTGTGCTAAATGGAGTGGGAAAGGAACAATTCTGAACGGAACCAACGACTCATCTTGACAAAGGACACTTTGATCAACATTCTGATGAAAGATCAGCCATAGTAAGACCCAATTTACGATGTTATATCATATCTGTTGTGCATGTGAACTGGCCGTGGGCGCCTAGCCGAATCTGCCTGGTATAGCTATGCTAATTTAGCGCTACATTTTGTTTTCGTTATAAAACATTTAATAAATCTGAAATATTGTTTGGATTCACCAGATGTTGGGCTTTCAATATCTGTACGCTGTGTATTTTTCTGAAATGTTTTAAGATGAGTAATTCGTTATATGACGTTGGTCTCTGTAATTGTTCTGGCTGGGTCAGCACTATTTCAGATTGCAGCTGCAATGTAGAACTGTGATTTATACCTGAAAAATGCACATTTTTCCAAAAAAAAACTATGCTATACCATAAATATGTTATCAGACTGTCATCTTATGAAGTTGTTTCTTGGTTAGTGGCTATATATATTTTTATTTAGTCGAATTAGTGATAGCTACTGACGCAGGAAAAAACTGTTGGGAGTAAAAAAATCGTGTCCTTTGCTAACGTGGTTAGCTAATAGATTTACATATTGTGTCTTCCCTGTAAAACATTTTAAAAATCTGAAATGGTGGCTTTATTCACAAGATCTGTATCTTTCATCTGGTGTCTTGGACTTGTGATTTAATGATATTTAGATGCTACAATTTACTTGTGACGCTATGCTAGCTATGCTACTCAGTGGGGGGGGAGTGGGGGGTGCTCCCGGATCAGGGTTGGTGACTCGTGAAAGGTTAAGAAACTGACTGTTAGAACTGTTACGGCTCCATGGATTGATGAGGTATTGAAAAACTGTATGATTGAAAGAGATGGGGCAAAAGGAGTGGCTAATAAGTCTGGCTGCACGTCTGACTGGCTGACTTACTGCAAATTGAGAAATTATGTGACTAAACTCAACAAAAAGAAGAAGAAACTGTATTATGAAGCCAAGATCAATGATAAAAAGAATGATGTAAAAAAAAACTTTGGAGTACTTTAAATTATGGGAAGATGGCTTATTCATCACAAAACCATTTGATGTTAGCAGTTATTTTAATGACTACTTCACTGGCAAAGTGGGCATCGAACAGTGAGCCATCGTATTCATGCATAAAGAAAGGAATAATGAAAGAAAAGCATTAGAAGTTTGAATGTTATAAAGCTAGTGTCTGAGAGGAGGAAAAATTACTGTTATCGATCAATAATGACAAACCTCCGACATTGACAACTTAGATGGAAAGCTACTGAGGACGGTAGCTTACTCTATAGCTACTCCTATCTGTCATATCTTTAATCTGAGCCTAGAGGAAATTCTGTCCTCCGGCCTGGAGGGAAGCCAAAGTAATTTAGCTACCCAAGAGTGGTAAAGCAACCATTAAAGCTTTTAACAGCAGACCTATCAGCTTGCTGCCAGCTCTTAGCAAACTGTTGGAAAAAATGGTCTATGAACAAATACAATGCTATTTGTCTGTAAACAAATTAACAACAGACTTTCAGCATGCTTATGGAGAAGGCCACTCAACATGTACTGCACTGACACAAATGACTGATGATTGGTTGAAAGAAATTGATAATACGAAGATTGTGGGAGCTGTACTGTTAGATTTCAGTGCAGCCTTTGATATTATTGATATTATTGACCATAACCTGTTGTTGAATAAACGTATGTGTAATGGCTATTCAAACTCTGCCATATTGTGGATTCAGAGCTGTCTATCTAATATAACTCAGAGGTTTTTCTTTAATGGAAGCTTCTCTAATGTCAAACTTTGAAAGTGTGATCTACCCCAGGGTAGCTCCCTAAGCCCTCTACTCTTTTCAATTACCTGCCACGGGCATAAACAAAGCATCTGTGTTCATGTATGCTGATGACTCAACCATATACCTATCAGCAACCAGAACTAATGAAGTGACTGAAACCCTTAACAAAGAGTTGCAGTCTGTTTTGGAAATGGTGGCCAGTAATAAACTGGCCCTGAACATTTGTTAAACTAAGAGCATTGCATTAGGTACAAATCATTCCCTAAGTTCTAGACCTCAGCTAAATCTGGTAATGAATGGTGTGGCTATTGAACAAGTTGAGGACACTAAATTACTGGGCATTACCATAGATGGTAAACTGTCAAGGGTCAATATATGTACAGTGCTTTCAGAAAGTATTCAGACCTCTTGACTTTTTCCACATTTTGTTACGTTACAGCCTTATTCTCAAATTGATTAAATATGTTTTCCCTCATCAATCTACACAAAAAGAGATGTATAGATTTTTTTTGCAAATGTATAACAAAAAAAGAAATATGACATACACATAAGTATTCAGACCATTTACTCGGGACTTAGTGTTAGGATTTATGTTTATGCACTATAGCCTGCTAGCATATTGTTTTGTTACACACACACGCACACACACACACACACACACACACACACACACACACACACACACACACACACACACACACACACACACACACACACACACACACACACACACACACACACACACACACACACACACACACAGTCTTGTACAGCTAACCTTGTGGGGACATACAATTCAGTCCCATTCAAAATCCTATTTTCCCTAACCCCTAACCCTAAACCTAACCCTAACCCGTACTCTTACCCTAACCCTAACCCTAACCTTAACCCTAACCCTAACCCTAACCCAAAAACCTAAACTTTATCCTAACCCTAAACCTAACCCTAGCCCTACAACTAACCCTAGCTCCTAACCTTAATATTTAACTTAATTCTAACCCTAACACTAATTCTAACCTTAACCCTAAACCCCCTAGAAATAGCATTTGACCTTGTGGGGACTAACAAAATGTCCCCAGTTGGTCAATTTTTTGTTTACTATTCTTGTAGGGACTTCTGGTCCCCACAAGAATAGTTAAACACGTCCACACACACACACACACACACACACACACACACACACACACACACACACACACACACACACACACACACACACACACACACACACACACACACACACACACACACACACACACACACACACACAAACAATACAGATGTGTGTAAGGACTGACCAATACAGGCCATAAAAGCTGTGGTCAATCTGGAGAGGGGAGAGGTGCATCTCTCTAGGCCAACCAGGGAGGTTAGATTACTGGACAATACCATATTAGGAACTGTTTCGGTGTAGAATCGACGGGAAGACACAAGACGGATCTAATCTACGCAACGACCAGATGCGGACATCTGAGAGAAGGGGACAGTAAAGTAAACCGCGCTCAGCCTCTACTGTGATAGGCCAACAGGCGCGTTGGAACTACGTATTCACGGTATAAGAACAGCTGTTTACGTACTTCCTGCCAGTTCCCTGTTTTTACCCTGCGTGGTGATACAGCGAACCTGTATATACGAAAATTGCATTTGCCATTCATTGCTTGCGGTAATTAAACATAATTAAAGAAAGTTAGCAGACCTTGCTTTTTATTTATCCTGATACCGGATGTGTTACACGCAGCGTTCACATTAGTTGAAGCACCTTTGGCAGTGATTACAGCCTTGAGTCTTCTTGGGCATGACACTACAAGCTTAGCACACCTGTATTTGGGGAGATTCTTCCATTTTTCTCTGCAGATCCTCTCAAGTGACCTCTTGGTGGATGGGGAGTGTTGCTGCACAGCTATCAGGTCTCTCCAGAGATGTTCGATCGGGTTCAAGTTCGGGTTCTGGCTGGGTCACTCAAGGACATGTCTGTCATCTGCCTTTTACTGAGGAGTGGCTTCCGTCTGTATTTAATCAATTTTAGAAAATGTTGTAATGTAACAACATGTGGAAAAAGTTTAAGGGGTCTGAATACTTTCCGAAGGCACTGTATAACCCCTAACTTGAGTTCAGTCTTTGAAGTTAAAACTTCTAGGAGCAACAACGGCTCAGCCACGAAGTGGTAGACGACAAAAGCTCACAGAATGGGTACGCCGAGTGCTGAAGCGTGTAGCACGTTGAAATCGCTTGTCCTCAGATGCAACACTCACTACAGAGTTCCAAATTGCCTCTGGAAGCAATGTCAGCACAAGAACTGTTTGTTGGGAGCTTCATTAACATCTCTGCGCTACGGATCCCTTTTACTGGATCACTTTCCTAAACAACCGCTAGAATTGCAGGGCGCCAAAAGCATAAATATTACAAAAAATATTTATAATCATGCAATCACAAGTGAAATATACCAAAACACAGCTTAGCTTGTTGTTAATCCACCTATCGTGTCAGATTTTGAAAATATACTTTACAGCGAAAGAAATCCAAGCTTTTGTGAGTGTAGCATTCAATGCTATAACAGTTAGCCTTATATTAGCTTGGTTAGCTTGGTCACGAAAGTCAGAAAAGCAATAAAATGAATCGCTTACCTTTGATAATCTTCGGATGTTTCCACTCACGAGACTCCCAGTTACACAACAAATGTTATTTTTGTTCGATAAATAACCGATACATTTTTGTTCACAAAAAAACGCCATTTGGGTTGCGCATTATGTTGAGAAAACAAAAGCCTTGTTCCGTTCGACAAATTCCAAAAAGTATCCGTAATGGTCGTGGAAACATGTCATATGTTTTTTATGATCAAT
This sequence comes from Salvelinus alpinus, assembly GCF_045679555.1. Classification (NCBI taxonomy): domain Eukaryota; kingdom Metazoa; phylum Chordata; class Actinopteri; order Salmoniformes; family Salmonidae; genus Salvelinus; species Salvelinus alpinus. Next base: position 55,968,476 of record NC_092091.1, read on the forward strand.
CCTCAGGTTGTTTTCAACAAACATAATCAATATTATTTCAAACAGACCATAACCTATTCTTTAAGAGAGAAACGGAAAATGGGGAGCCCCTCTGTCGCGCGCAGGAAACATTCAGAGGATGAAACATCTCGCTAATTTTTCAAAATAAAAGCCTGAAACTATGTCTAAAGCCTGGTCACAGCCTGAGGAAGCCATTGGAAAAGGAATCTGGTTGATACCCCTTTAAATGGAGGATAGCCGGGCCAGGAAACACAGATTTAAAAAAAAATATCACTTCCGGGTTATATTTTCTCAGGTTTTCACCGGGCAGAATAAGTATTGTTATACTCACAGACAATATTTTGACAGTTTTGGAAACTTTGGAGTGTTTTCTATCCTAATCTGTAAATTATATGCATATTCTACGATCTGGGCCAGAGAAAATATCCGTTTATGTTGGGAACGTTTAAAAAAATAAAATAATAATCTGACCCCTAGATGGGTTTCCATTGTCGAACAGCTGCACACAAGCCTAAGATCACCATGCGCAATGCTAAATGTGAGCTGGAGTGGTGTAAAGCTCGCCGCCACTAAATCTCAAATCAAATCAGCATAAAATTACATTCTAGAGGATTCTGTACTTCCAACTTTGTGGTAAACATTTTGAGGAAGGCCCTTTCCTGTTTCAGCATGAGAAAGCCCCCGTGCGCAAAAAAAAGTTTAGCTCTGAAATCAGAATACAGCCCATTATGCACATACTGCATTTATTTTGACCAATATTTGAAAAATGTTTTGCATGCGCTTTGTATTTTGGCTTGTAATCACTCTTCTCAGGAACTGAACTTTAAATCTTGGTATATTTCGCAGCTACTATACATGTACAGCATGTACACAAAAAGGTTATTCACATACAGTGGCGATTTTAGCATGTACTTTTTGGTGGGGCAAAATGTTTTATTTAGGATGCATGCCAGCAAAGCCACTACACAACACAACACTAAACAGTTCATTAATGGTACTAAAACGGTGACAAATGGTGCCCACAAGCTGTTAGGGCCTACATAAAGTTGTTCCAACAGCAGAATTACAAAGCCTTATCACTGCTACACCTGGCTTTCAGCGGAGCCTTGTCTGGCAGCTAAACAGTTCATTCAGCCTCGTTTACTGCCTTTTAAAAAAACATAGTTGATATGGCTGACTTGCTGAACAAATGTGGTTTCTATTGACAATTGAGATGTACAAACTATGGCATAAGGGGACGACAAGCGGATGAGAGGCAATCCGTAATTTCGATTAAGACATTAATGAGCAAGCGATGATGGACGTAGTCAATTTAACTATTTGTTCAGCACTTTTGAAATGTACAGCGACATAATTCAGAACATGGGCCGTTCTTACAGTGTACTCCCTGTACAACAAGTCAGAACCATAGGATAAATAAAGGGGGCATATAAGCAGACAATGAAAGCCCTTACAATAGTCAATGATTACATTTCTCTAAAAAAGGTTAAAGGCAACATGTGCCCACCAAGTTAGAACAGTAGGCGAAATTAAGAGGTGAAAATAAACCAAATTATTAGGGTGAGGCACATTGAATGCCGTTTGGTTCTTTACGTGTCTTTAAAGATACACATCATATTACACTATTTCACACATTAAATAAGCTTTTGATTGACACGCCAAATAACACAATTCTATTATATAATTCTATATCTCCCTTGCATATTACATAATTTATGCAGCAGCATACAAGACATTTTTGGACCCACCTTGAGAAGGTTGCGCAGCCGTCCTTTGTGGGCAAGTTTTGTAATCAAAGTCTGGCATTCTCTGGATTTATGATGGGAACTTGAAAAAAAAACAACATAGCCACTCCATTGAATAGCAGGCTAACATTAGTAGTTGCTTTGCAATGCTTGCAGTTAGTGACTGATTCCTTCCAAACGACTCATTGTTGAATTTGCGATTTCCAACTTGTTGTCTAATCTTTATGTCCAATGGCCGATAAGCATCGATATGTTTTATCTATAGTTTCTCTTCATTTTCTCTTCATATGACAAGGATTAAAAAGGATTTGCCAGTAGATTGTTGACTTGATTCATGATGATGACCGCTAGCTCAGACTTTGAAAGTAAGATGTTGACATGATCAGTCCAATCAAAGCTACTGTACACACTGTACATATGCAAAGCGAAGGCGGCGCCTGAGAAGATGGCTGACGTTCTACGTGCTCCTAACCGATTCTGTTTTTATGTCAGTTTTTTTGCATTGTTTGTGACATATTTTTTAGTTTATTTTGTATATAATGTTGCTGCTACCGTCTCTAATGACCGAAAATAACTTCTGGACATCAGAACAGTGATTACTCACCACGAACTGGCAGAAGGTTTTTTTTTTTTTTTTTACGAGTCCGACGAGCCCGACGTGAACGACATACTGCTTTCCCGGGAACAGGCCCAAATCCCCGTCATTTACATGAAGAGACGACGGAGAAAAAGAGGACGGAGGTCGCTCTGCCTTCTGAGAATTTGTAGGAGATTGAATAAACCCCCAGTGCCTTTCGTTCTACTAGCTAACGTGCAATCATTGGAAAATCAAACCGATGACCTATGGGGAAGATTAACCTACCAACGGGACATTAAAAACTGTAATGTCTTATGCTTCACGGAGTCGTGGCTGAACAACGACATTATCAAAAAACAGCAGGCTGTTTATACGCTGTATCGGCAGGATGGAACAGCGCCGTCTGGTATGACAAGGAGTGGCAGACTCTGTCAGGTTTTGGCCAAGACTGTTCGGGTTTTGGTCACTAGATGTCCCCATTGCACCTTTTTTGTACCTTTTGTTTTTCTTGCTCTAATTATTGTTTGCACCTGTAGGTCATTCCCTTGTTAGTATTTAAACCCTGTGTGTTCCTCAGTTCCTTGCTCAGTGTTTGTAAGTTAGCAACCAGCCCCAGCCCAAGCCTTGTTTTATACAGATATTTCTCTTGTTGGATTTTCCAGAGGTTCTCTGGTTTAGTTCTTGTGTATTATTTGAGTAGTCTTTTGAGGTTTGTTTTTTCCCTGCTGTTTTTTACCACTTTGTGGAGTTTCTTTTGTATTTTGGAGGATTTCCATTTTGTGCCTTTTGGCTTTATTTTTGGACATTGTGGATTTAGTTTCTTTGCCTGAAGATTTTGTTCTTTAATTAAACCACCATCTCTAGTACTGCTGTGTCTGCCTCATCTTCTGGGTTCTGACGATTATTAGTGACTTTTTCTCGCACCGGGTCCTGACAGACTCTGCATATATGTAAACAACAGCTGGTGCACGATATTTAAGAAAGTTATGCTCACCTGAGGTAGAGTATCTCATAATAAGCTGTAGACCACACTATCTACCTAGAGAGTTTTCATCTGTATTTTTTGTAGCTGTCTACATACCACCATAGATCGATACTGGCACTAAGACCGCACACAATGTGCTGTATTCCATCATAAGCAAACAGGAAAACGCTCATCCAAAGGCGGTGCTCTTAGTGGAAGGGGACTTTAATGCAGGGAAACTTAAATCTGTTTTACCAAATTTCTATCAGCATGTTAAATGTGCAACCAGAGGGACAAAACTCAACTCTAGACCACCTTTATTCCACACACAGAGACGCGTACAAAGCTCTCAAAGCTCATCAAATTATAAGCTAAGGAACCTGGACGAAACACCTCCCTCTGTAACTGGATCCTGGACTTCCTGACGGGCCGACCCCAATTGTCTTGTTATGACATGCATTATATGAATTAGGTCCACAGAATAATACCTAGGTGGAGGAACTTTGAATGTCCTTTGAGCTAACTAGCTAACAAGTTTGAGCTATCTAGTTAACAACTTTGTGTGTGCTGAGCGGCACCAAGTCTTACCTTTTTGTAAATCCAACGTGAAACGTGAAAACTAGGCCTATAGTATACTTAACGAGCATTGAAAAAGTTAATCCATTGTTCTCTAAACAATTCAAATTATCTCTCCCTATCTTCCTATCTGCAAAAATCACTGAAGCTGGAGACTCATATCTCCCTCACTAGCTTTAAGCACCAGCTGTCAGAGCAGCTCACAGATCACTGCACCTGTACATAGCCCATCTGTAAATAGCCCATCCAACTACCTCATCCCCATACTGTATTTATTTATTTATCTTGCTCCTTTGCACCCCAGTATCTCTACTTGCACATTCATCTTCTGCACATCTATCACTACGGTGTTTAATTGCTATATTGTAATTACTTCGCCACCATGGCCTACTTATTGCCTTACCTCCCTTATCTTACCTCATTTGCACACACTGTATATATACTTTTTCTACTGAATTATTGACTGTATGTTTGTTTATTCCATGTGTAACTCTGTGTTGTTGTATGTGTCGAACTGCTTTGCTTTATCTTGACCATGTAGCAGTTGTAAATGAGAACTTGTTCTCAACTAGCCTACTTGGTTAAATAAAGGTTAAATACATTAAAACAAAATCTGAATCAATCTTGTAATGTCAAATCAAGCTTGTAATGTAAGTACATTAGCCTTTAAAGGGGTGGAGGGACAGGTTTAGTTTTAAACACATACAGGCCAAGATTTCAGAGTGCAGGTAGACACTAGATTACGTTTCTGAGTGACAGAGTGAGGGCTTTGCTTAGGCGCTTTGTTGCATTTTGTTGTGTGACTAGAAAAAAATGCCTGGAATGTAAAATGACATTATTAACCGGTTCCCATGTTTAAAAAAATAACGGTTCTGGATCACTTTCGTTCCAGTTTCCTTTCAGTTCTTTGAAAAATGTCATTATTTTACGGTTTTGTTCCCTGAACTGGTTCCGACCCCTGATTCACATACTTTCATATTCTATATTCAATATCTTTGACAGTACAGACAGCTGTTGCTATTCAATGAATTAGTATCTGTACCAAAATAAAGCATATTTACTTACAAGTAATGCACAAGATATTCTGTCTAGCATGTAAAACCATCAAATTGTATGTACACCGAGTATACAAAACTTTAAGAACCCCTGCTCTTTCCATGACAGACTGACCAAGTGAATCCAGATGAAAGCGATGATCCCTTATTGATGTCAGTTGTTTAATCTACTTCAATCAGTGTAGACGAAGGGAAGGAGACATGTTACATAAGGATTATTAAGCCTTGAGACAATTGAGACAGGGATTTTGTATGTGTGCCATTCAGAGGGTGAATGGGCGAGAACAAATATTGAAGTGCCTTTGAATGGGTTATGGTAGAAGGCGCCAGGCACACTGGTTTGTGTCAAGAACTGCAACGCTGCTGGGGTTTTCAAACTCAACAGTGTCCTCTGTGTATCAAGAATGGTCCACCATCCAAAGGACATCCAGCCAACTTGATAAAACTGTGGGAAGCATTTGAGTCAACATGGGCCAGCAACCCTGTGGAAGCTTTTGACACCTTGTAGAGTCTATAAATGCACATTCAACATAACAACAACAACCCATGAAATAGTTAGCAAAACATATTCTTACTATTTCAAGGTATATTGTGTATAGTTACATAAGATCTTGACCAGCTAGACCATGTTGGTCAGACCAGCTTGATCAGCATCCAACCAGCACTGACCAGCATGGACCAGCTTGAAAAGTATTCTGAATTGGTGCCCATAGTAAACTGCCTCCTACTCTGTCCCAGATGCTAATATATGCATATTACTATTGGATAGAAAACACTCTGAAGTTTCTAAAACAGTTTGAATTATGTCTGTGAGTATAACAGAACTCATATGGCAGGCAAACTTCCAAACAGGAAGTGAGAATTCTGAGAAGGGTCGATGTTAAAGTCATCGCCTATTCAATTCCCTGTAATATATGGATCTGTTTGCACTTCCTACGCCTTCCACTAGATGTCAACAGTCTGTAGAACGTGGAATGAAGCCTCTAGTGTGATGTGGGGCCGGATGGCAGCTATTTGAGTCAGTGGTCTGGCAGAATGCTAGTTCCTGGTCATGCGCGCTAGTCATGAAATGGCCATGTGTTCCATTACTTATACAGACATGAAGAAATGCTCCGGTTGGAACGTTATTGGATATATATGATAACAACATCCTGAAGATTGATTCTCTACTTAATTTGACCAGTTTATTCGACGAGGAATATAACTTTTTGAAGTTTTCGTCCGAGTTCGCCTGGACCGGCGCCAGCGTTTGGACACGTGAACTAAACGTGCTAGCAAAATTAGCTAATTGGACACTAGTAATGGACATTATCGAACAAAACAACGATTTATTGTGGAACTAGGATTCCTGGCACTGCATTCTGATGAAAGATCATCAATGGTAAGGAAATATTTATGATGTAATTTCGTATTTCTGTTGACTCCAACATGGCGGAGAAATGTTGTGTATTTCTGAGCGCCGTCTCAGATTATTGCATGGTATGCTTTTTCCTAAAGTAAAAAAAAAATCTGACACAGCGGTTGCATTAAGAACCAGTGTATCTTTAATTATCTTTAATTATCTGTAAAACATGTATCTTTCATCAAAATTTATGATGAGGATTTCTGTTATTTGACGTGGCTCTCTGTAATTACTCCGGATATTTTGGAGGCATTTCTGAACTTGGCGCCAATGTAAATCGAGATTTGTGGATATAAATATGCACATTATCGAACAAAACATAAATGTATTGTGTAACATGATGTCCTATGAGTGTCATCTGATGAAGATTATCAAAGGTTAGTGATTAATTTTATCTCTATTTCTGCTTTTGTGTGACTATCTTTGGCTGGGGAAAATGGCTGTGTGTTTTTGGGGATTTGGTGGTGTAAAACATTTAAAAAATCGGACACGATGGGTAGATTAACAAGATGTTTATCTTTCATTTGCTGTATTGGACTTGTTAATGTGTGAAAGTTACATATTTCAAAAAAATATTTTTTAATTTCACGCGCTGCCTTTTCAGAGGAATGTTGTGGGTGTTTCGCTAGTGGAACCCCTGGGCTAGAAAGGTTAATCAATATCAAGGATTTTATTCTGGTTACATGATGATCGATGCTTGGCTGACATTTGACAAATTAAAATAATCCTGCACTGTCTATAATAATCTCATCATATGTGACTCACCACCTGGATTGGGATTTATGTATCAACATTTAAATTACATATGTTTTTACATTGGATAAAAGTAGAGACTCAGAGTCACAAAATGGTATATCATACAGTACAGAGCATTTTTGAGGAACAATGGGAAAGTAATTATCTTTTGAAAGTTGAAACACTTGTAAACTCACTTTTGAGAAAAGGGCCTTTGAATGTTTTGGTACCTACTGGAGAGCCCTCCTTTGTCTACACCCATTCAGCATTGTTAACACCCTCTTAAGCCATGAGCCATGAGATCATGTACTAAACAGTGAGTAGTGTAGTAAAGATTGAGACTAAAAGTGGTAGTAGCCTAAAATAAGGAAACAATCCAGGTTTAACAGAAAGTGTCCAGATAAAAAATATTTTATAAATATTAGATGACGCTTACCCAGACACACTTGTCTAAATTGATGGGTCATGTGAAAGAAATGCTAAAACCCCCAGCCACATCTTGCCAAGTGGATGGGTCTCTACAGAAGGTGGAAACGGTATAGCCAAATGGTTACTTGCATAGTAGCAATATCAGAAAAAGATAGTGTCAATATACGTAAAAGAATATACAGTATGTACAAGAACAATATCAATAATGATATAAATCAGGGGTAAAGTGGCTGAGCAGCAGGATAAAAAAATGAGTAGCAGCAACGTGTGTTAAGAGAGAGTCATTTGAATAGAGGCACTGCAGATAGTGCTGATGACTGCTCCATCCGAAACACGCATGAACAAGGGAATCTGTATTTGGAGAGCCTGTTTCCGTCTTGCCCTTGACTTTAGTGCAGGGCAATTGATGTCCATAGCCTCTTCGTCGTAAAACTCCCTGATCTTCTCAAAAATATATGTTTGTCTAGCTGTGTCCAGTCCAGGTGGTGCTCGTACAGGCAGACCATCTATGGGAGGAAGGATGTCAGTGTTGCGCAGCAGAAACCTGGTCCCGACAGTCCGAATGCTCCTTGGCGACAAAAACACCAGGCTCCAGAGCATCGAAGCTGTAAAACAGGGAACAACAACAACAAAAAAATCAGAAGACATTACAACATCACCTCCCAAATTTAGATAATAATAACCTTATTCAATGAAAATTATTTTCACCTGAGGTGCTGGTACTGCATGATCGGTCAGGTGTTGTTGCCAGCCATAGCTTTCCACCAGCACCGTACCATCCTCCAGTCCAACCAGCTGTGGGATGTTGACCCCTGTCACAGTGCTGTCCTTCACAACACCAGCAATCTCAGACAAAGTGTTCACTCTGGTCTTTCTGAAGCGCTGCTTGATGAGGCCCAAGCACTAGTCGGGGGTGTGGCCTGTGATCAGGAAGTGAAGGTCCATACTGTGGTGGAGCTTGTGCATGGTCCGCCAGGCACAATACCGGAGCACAAACTTGTTCTTGTTTTGGCCACTGCAGTTATCACAATTCAGGTCCACAGGTGTTTCCCCAACTCTGTAGTTGTTGAAGAAATGGTGCATTTAGTTGATGACTGCGCTGCTGCCTTTGCTTGCTTGGGCCAGCTCTCTTTTTGATGGGAGGCATTAGACCATTGTCCTCATATGACTGGTGGAGGAGAGTCAGGCGTGTTCTACTGATGCTGAATCGCAAATTCCAGATACAAATATGTTAGCATTATTATACAATAGATGCGAAATGGCATTCTGAGATAACATCACTACACACATTTCATACACGTAATGTTAGCTAGCTATCTAACAGCAAGCTTGAATAATATGCAGCATGTAACCTAATGCACACCTGATCTACTTTGATTGGCATCTGTGCAAGTGATTAACACTAGAAAAGTCAGGCCTCGTTGGACCTCCCTTCGGACCAATGACGTGTCTGTTGAAATTCAACATTCTAGCAGTCTAATAAATACATTTAATTTATGCTATCTTAAAAATTATAATTTGGTTGTGTTTATGAAGGTCTTAGGTAACTGTCACGCCCTGACCATAGTAAGCTGTTTATTCTCTATGTTGGTTGGGGCGTGATAGTGACTAGGGCTAGGTTTTTTGTATGTCTATGTTGGCCTGATATGGTTCCCAATCAGAGACAGCTGTTTATCGTTGTCTCTGATTGGGGATCATATTTAGGTAGCCATTTCCTCATTTATGTTTGTGGAATCTTGTCTACGGATAGTTGCCTGTGTGCACCAGTAGCTTCACGTTTCGTTTGTGCTCGTTTGTTTAGTTTCGCTGAGTTTCGATATATTAAATATATGTGGAACTCTACTCACGCTGCGCCTTGGTCTACTCATTACGACGAACGTGACAGTAACATTATAATACGAAAGAAAATGTATTTCAAAGAACACGATAGCATTTCCATTAGTTTATGTAACTGTAGGCTGTACGTACAAAGTAAAAACCACTACAACACCACAACTCAAGTGTGAGAATCCATTAAATAAACACCATATCAAATATAATTAATTATTCATTTGTTAAGAGCAGGTCTTAAGAAAAGTATTTTCAAAACAACAGAATGGCATATTTTGAGTTTAAATTACTGTGCTTTGAGTGTTGCAAGTGCATGTGGCGAGCATGTGTAACACACTAATTCTGCCCAGAATGTTGAAATAGAGCTCAAGGGGTCAGATTCTCATCTTTCTGATACTATATAGACATCAAAACATCTTATCTGCTTGCAACTCTGTAGAGGAATGTAGAGGAAATTCACTTTTTGGCACTCCATTTAATTTCTCTGCCTTTGTGTCAATTCCAAGCTGCACTGTTAATCAGATTCTTCATATACATTTTAACAATTGATAATATTATCATCCATCAGACTATTGTCAATTTAATATTGTCTTTAGGCTGACTCTATTATTATATGTGAGAAATTAGTTTCAATGTAGTTTGATTGGGCATCACCCCCCCCCCAAAAAAGAAATGTCCTCGTAAAACTGTTCATAACAAGTTCTGTTTGTGATATTAAGATTCTAACCATGATAGTGTGTTAGACTAAATTTAGGAAAGGTCAAGAACGAGGTGGACATAACTTTAAAAATGCTAAGTAATTAAAAAAGTAAATGTATTTATGACACTCTCAGCAAGTATAGCCTACGCCGCTTAGCCCCCTAGCCTAGGCCGCTTAGCCTAGCCTGCCATCTCCTGGTTGCTGAGCCTAGTCTACTATCTCTTGGTTGCTGAGTCTAGCCTAGCCTATTATCTCCTGGTCCCTGAGCCTAGCCTACTATCTCTGTTATACCTCTGAAAAGAGGGAAATATGAGAAATGATTCACACTGACACGTAGCATCAGCGGCGTATTACATAGAGCCCCGACCCCAAGTTTGGGAACCAATGTACTAACTTCTCTCTGCTAACTTCCTCTCTCTCTCTCTGTGTCCTCTGCTTCCTCCTGCATGCATTGCAGCCTGCCTCAGCCTCACCACTGAGCGCTACATCAATGTTTGTCTCAGTATTCTACTCTCTGTAAAGCAAAGTTATTAAAACTTAGTAGGGTATTTTTTTGCTCCTGCTGAGGTAGCCTCAGTTTAATGTTAGCTTCTTACTTCATCCTGCTGGCTAAGTAATACTAGCCAGAGCCCTTCAACATTACTGCAATACAAGTATCTGGAAGAAGCTAGCCACCTGACTGACTGACATATCTATATGCGACTATTTACTAGTTGTGCACTCCAGAGGAGGTTTTGGGAGGAGCTATAGGAGGACGGGCTCATTGTAAATGCTGGGATGGAATTAGTGGAACGGAGTCCAACACGTTGTTTCCATGTGCTTGGTGTGTTTGGTACCATTCCATTTCATGGGCCCCTCCTCCTACAGCTCTTTCCACCAGCCTCCTCTGGAGCATTCATTTTCCGAGAGTCGTTTTTTGATTATTTGGGGGATGTCTGTGGACACGGCAGGAGTTGCGGGACGGTTTTAAAATGGCCTTTGGTCCTTTGAAGAACACTGCAAAGATTCCTGGGTACACCACAAAGGCTGCTGGGATAAGAGTATAGTATTTTCTACCATGCCTCTCATCTTTGTTGTGTGGGGTTGTGTGGGTGAAAAACAAATACAATACATTACATACTTAGTGTACCTCACATAATACAACACAGAAGCATACAAGGTAATGTAAACTGCAAACAGTTGAAGAAGCAGCAGTTATTCTTACTGGGGTCCACAAGTTCAAGTAGATAATTGTATAAGTTCACAATGAAATTCTAAATTTTCTCCAATAGAAGGTGCTCTTGACCAATCTAAGCTCAGGTTCATCACAATACAACAAGTCTACTAAGCCCTCGTCTCAAGAGAGATTTATACGATAGTGTATTGAGCTCAGAGCTGATGGCAATAAAGGATAATGATTTATCTTACCTTGCTCAGCTCCGGGCCTCCATCTTCACAGGGTGTAGTGATGTTGACTGTGATGGTCTGGTTACTAACAGGGTTGGCAGCTACACAGCTGTACATTGAGTTGTAATGTTCTCTCTCTACCTCCAGAGGGAGTGAGAGGTTAGGTTGGTGGTGAGATTAGGTCTGTTGAGATCTCACCTGCACCTGTAAGGTCCTAACCATTAGGACATGGAGGGCTCAATTTAGGTTCAGGCTGTTATGTCTTGTTGGCATGTCGCCCTATTTTTACATTTATTTACTTAAATGATGTGCATTTGGTTTATTGATTGCTTCCTAACATGGTGGGAATTATGTTAGATCTAAACCTTAAGTGTAATCCTGTATGTCCTAATAGTATAATTAAAATGAAAGGACATTGCATAGGCCTACGGTATGGATGATTTATAGGTTGGTTTGTTGTATTGAAACAATGTGTTTTATTTATCTCACTGCAAACCATTCCACTCTTTACTTCTGTTGGAGAGAGAGAGAGGTAAATAGGGTAGTAAATTGAGCTCTTTCATGGGAGAAGGAAGCTCTTACAGGTTTTGGTCTGCACAATATCTCTAACATGGTCTCAGGGGAATTCGTAAGACTACTATATAAATATGTTCCCCACCATTTAGTATGATACATTACTTTAGGTTAGGTTACATTATGAATGGAATAGCGGTCGTACAATATCACACGAATTAGAGGACGGCATCACAGTCCTTACGGATTGGATGACGTAACCTATCATACATCTTGGAGGATGTGTCGTATTACACGTGTTTCTCTGAGACCAGGATGCTTGTTGTGTTGTAACAACAATTAGAATTATGGGGAGAATTTACGTTAGTGGTTCGGAGAACTAACGACAAATGTTAGGATAATTTACATAAAAAGTTGGGTTAAGGTTAGAATAATGGTTAGGGGAAGGGGAAGCTAAAATGCTACAGTTGACCCTGATGATACTTAAACCCATAACATTTGGATTGCTAGACGGTCGTGATATATGTCCTACCCATCCTCACTGACCAACCTCCCTCCTATAATTTCTGTCTTAATTAAGTAAACTTCTGTCTTTATAATCAATACTACTTATTGGAGGGGCAAAGATTTACGTAAAATACCAAGCGTCTGTCCACTGAGTCCAATCTGGCTCAATAACTGCAGAGTAGGTGAAAGAGATCGTGGGAAAGTCTTTCTTTTCTCCTGAGCAGGTGTTGGAAGTGGGCAGTATAATGTATGAATGGCAATATTGCACAGGTGTAGCCTGCTATACAAAGCATTATCAACCTTGATAAGAGATTAGAAAACCACCTACACAGGGACAATGTTACAGGATACTTAACTGTGTCAGACTTTCAGATAGAAGATTCTGGGGTTTATACTGTGGAGAATACAGATGGAGAGAAGAGGAAACGTACATTTGAGCATGGGGGTTTTGAATATAAAAACTTATCGATGGTGATGTTATGTCAGACCACTTTATCGTAAAGTTATTTTTACATACATGTAAGGAAATGATTTGCCCAGTATCTTCATTCAATTAATCAACATTAAGATGAAATGTTTACATTTTAGTACAGGACAACTGTTCTGCCAACTCTTCTATATCAGGCCTATAGAATGTCTTCCAATCTGAATCGTGTCTTGAGTTCCTTGAGGATATTAATAATTTATTCACAACGTATAGGCTCTACTTAATTTGGTTTTCACTTTGTTCACTACATATTTTTTATACACGTAATAATACATATAGGCTGGTTTCTGGTGAAACACGCAGACACCTCTGCATTAGAAGGAGGGATTGTCAGTGTGGGCTGCAGAGACATCTGTTTTAGTGGAGGCAAAGACAGTTCTTCACACTGACCATAATGCTAAAGATCAGGAATCAAAGTTAAAATGTAAAGGTACTCGCTACCTTGTCTATGCTGCTGCAGACTGAAAGAGTGTACGGCTAATCTTTTTTTATACAGTAATGTTACTCATTTCCTGTAACAAAACACTGGAGTCACAACATTGCGCAATCTGACCTTTGTGGAAAAATACATCACATAAATACACAGAATGATAAATGAAGCACTCATGTTTTCTGACCAAAATGTGATAAAACATTAAGTTACAAGACATGTTTTTATAGAAAATATAATTTGGCACAATAATGCATGACCACAGTCCAAATGTAAAAGCATAGAAAGGGAACACTGAGAACATTTTGCTGACACATGATTTAAGTTACACTTACAATATACAGTACACAGGCTCAGAGTACAAAATAGTGTGTATGTACAGTACAGTATGCTGAAATATAAAAACATTCAACCACTAGATGAGGAAAATACATTAGAAGAAAAGCACACGGTTTCCTTGATAGCAATGCTTGAAATGTAATAGGATTAGTCATAATTGTTTTCAAATAAAATGTACAGCTGCCTGGCATTAAAAGTAACAGGACAAAATGTCCCAAATACACTTAAACTCAATAAATAGAGAAACACACTTGAAAACCACCAAACAATTACAGTGGTCCCTCCTAGACCCTAGAAGTCGGCTACATTTGGCATTTTATTAGGATCCCCATTAGCTGTTGCAAAAGCAGCAGAATACTCTTCCTGGTGTCCACACAAAATATGACATAATACAGAACATTAATAGACGAGAACAGCTCAAGGACAGAACTACATCAATAAAAAAAGGCATACGTAGCCTACATATCAATACGTACACACAAACTATCTAGGTCAAACATTAAAACCAGAATCTAGAGGTTGTGTGTCTCTGGAGAAACGTTGCCAATCTCAAACTCTTGAAAATTGCTGTGGCTGCAACGACTGACATTTTTCACAGGTATGTTGTAGCAGTACAATCTTTGTTTACAAAAACAAAAATGACAACAAAAATATAAACAATGGAGTAAACTTAAATCATATTGTGGGTTGTGATAAGGTAAGTATATTTTTCAAGCATGTATGGGGGATTGATGACTATATAACAATAGGAAATATCAAAGATTGTATAACTTTAAATGAAAGGTATAGGTAAGTCTGACTTAATATATTGAAGCTCAGGTAAAAAAAAGAAGGAGCTCAGTACACAAATCTTTATCAGTTTGAATAAGTCATAAGCTTATTTTATAACAGTGAAATGTGAATTATATTATCTTAATATTCAGTCTCAATAACTACTCTGAAATAGAAATCTCTAAAAATGAAATGGCCTCCAGTGCAAAAACTCACGATGGTATCAGTAGATTTGGTATTTTTTCAGTTATATACTGTATGTGGGCTAATGTAGGTGGAACACAAAATGCTCTAATAGAAGGAATGTCTGCAGGTTTGTGCAGGAGGGCGTGATTTGTAATCTATTTTATTTGTCAAAAAATGTACCCCCTAATTTCGCGGTATCCAATTGGTAGTTACAGTTTTGTCCCATCACTGCAACTCCCGTACGGACTCGGGAGAGACGAAGGTCAAGGGACGTGTGTCATCTGAAACACAACCCAGCCAAGTCACATTGACACAATGCCCGCTTAACCCGGAAGCCAGCCGCACCAAATTGTAAGAGGAAACACTGTACGCATGGCGACCGCGTCAGCGTACATTGCACCTGGCCCGCCACAGGAGTCGCTAGAGCGCGATGGGACGAGAACATCCCTGCCGGCTAAACCCTCCCCCTCCCCAGACAACTGTGCACCATGGGTATCCTGGTCGCGGCCGGCTGTGACAGAGCCTGGACTCAAACCAGGATCTCTAGTGGAGGATCTCACCGCGATGCAGTGCCTTAGACTACTGCGCCACTCGTGAGGCCCGAGTGATTGTATTCTTAAGATATGATACTGTGTAGATAAGGACAAGCAATAAATGGTCCATCATAATAAACTGATACTTTCATACATTCAAACTGCGTGAACACAGTTGTTGCCAAAGCAAGATCTGAACTACACTTAATTATGTCTGCATTTTGCCAAAAGCAGTAAGAGTAAAATGTCACCAAATATCACTTTCTGAGTCAAAAGGCAAATCAAGATCTACCACTCAGAAATGTTTCAACAGAATTTATATGGTGGTTTCCAACGTAGCCTAATAGCCATTGTGCTGAGGAGTAGGTGGCTTTCTCACCAAACATCTGCTTTTTATGTACACAGCTGCTATCCACTGGCAAGCTAAATAATGACCAGCTATAAAAACATACAGGGGAGGCACTTACATGTTAAACAGAACAGACAGAACTGAAAATAAGCTTTGGCACAGCGATAGCATAGAAAACACACTAGTGAATTGTATTTAAAAGAGGTTCCATTTGTTTTAACCTATAAATTGGGACAATGGGCACTTGAAAAGAGGGACCATCCTACTAATAACACTAGGCATAGTTATTGAATTTGTCTGCATCAGTGAATCTCATCGAGCCCCCAATTCAACAAACGACTGTGAGAATGACCAACAAAGGAAGTCTGAATGATAACAACAGCGCAATGGTTAAATGGAAATCTTCTCCAGGAACAACTGTGCCTCCATTAAGTTTTCTAAAATGAATATTGACTATAATTTTGTCTTAACGTCCTCTTTAGGATGTAACGCCTTCTCTTGGATGGGAATTATCGCGTCTCCCTCTCAGAACCTTCCTGTTTTACTCCTTCATGCTGTGTTAACATCCTCGCTGGCAGCCATGCGATGTAACTGGAGTGTATAATAAACTGATGCCATTTCAGGGTTGTCTCTACGCGACTCCAGTTCTGGTACACCTCTTCGCTCCTCCTAAACATGGAAAGGGAGGTAGGGAGGGAGGGAAGGAATGAGATGTACAGGGAAAAAGGGACAGGGAAAGAGGGGCAGGGTAGGAAAGCACCAACAAAAAAAAGAATAATATGTTTCATTATTCGATACTTCGTAGCAGAGGAAGGAAACAAGACACATCTGACGCTCTCTTGTCTACACTCATTGTTCTGCAGCTGGTAACTCAACTGTCATCACAACACATGTAGGATCTTTCCCAAAACTAGTGGGAGGAAACACAAAGCCTAACTTGAAAAGTCCACCGACTTTTTGCACACACTCTAAAAGACAATGGGAAGATCAAAGGCATTACTGTATACCATATGTGCTGTGTGGCTTCTCATTGTGCAACCCAACGGTATCATATGGGCAAAACTGGTTGCAGTGACATCAGGCCGGGTATCAAACTCAGGTGGTCTGTGCAACTCAAGACTTGCCTTGGACAATATGACAGGATTATTCAGTCTTTCAGGCCTACAGGTAGAAGATGCTTGCATAGCGCTAAAGCTTACAGCTTGTAGCCATGAGGGCTGCAAAAGCTGGTTTATTGTCTATCAGCCTGTAGCATTATTACTAACCTGGTTATCTGTTTGTTCTATGTAAGTAATCGTTGCATACTCAAGGTCAACTTGCACTCTTTCGGATGAATCTATGAAGACAAATAAAGTCAATGAGATATAAGGGCGACTAACTGACAGAGACATACAGACATACAGATCTCCTGGACAGGTTCTGTAAACCCTCAGGACTACTGTTACGATGGGTACCTGTCTCTCTGCTGGCGGTATTTTTGGCACCATAGAAGCCAATCTTAAAGTAATGATTGTCAGAGTGTGTTTGTGTGAGTGTCTTCTGCTTTTTATACATTTAGAGAGGTGTATCAGGAAGGTCTGAGATGATAATAATACTGTTTGACCAAGCAGAGGAAGTGTGCCACTTTATTTGACCTACATCTTGTGTTCAAGTAAACAGTTCCTACCTTTTCCAAAAGACTATTCTTGATAATAAAAAAGGCTGATTATGACATGTTTTGACTGACCTCAGACCTCTAAAAGATGAATACCTGCCTTGTGAGTGTTCATTTCCCCTCTTCTTTCGATAGATTGCAAGTCCAACCAGCCCTGAGGCAACCAAAACGCAGATTACAGCAATAATAAGCATACCCCGAGTCATCTCATCACTGTCTGAAATAAATAAAACACAAGGAAATGATTAGTGTAAAATATCGCAAGGCTTTGGCAGTATGTTTTAAATGGGCTAAACTAATAGTTTCACTTAATTGTTTTGGTAGTTGCTTTTTCTGGATGGCTTTAATTCAGAATTGATGCTCTTACCTGTCTCCTTGGGACGACCATCTTCACTGCAACATTTTGGAACATGAACTGTCTCCTTGCTGACAGGGTTGCCAGCCACACAGCTGTAGGTGGAGTTGTAGTTCTTTCCCTCTACCTCCAAACGGAGAGATAGATCAGTGGTGAGGTCAGGACTGCTGGTCTGGTTTAGTATTTCCTCTCCTCTGTACAAGGTCAAGGTCACCTCTTTTTCGTTGTCCACAGAACACACCACACTACAGGAGCTGCTGTCACACTCCGTCACCTGAGGTTTGGAAACAAAATCTGGAAGACAAATAGTAAATACATTGGAGGAATGGAACTTATATTTATATTCACTCACTCACTCACTCACTCACTCACTCACTCACTCACTCACTCACTCACTCACTCACTCACTCACTCACTCACTCAGTCACTCACTCACTCACTCACTCACTCACTCACTCACTCACTCACTCACTCACTCACTCACTCACTCACTCACTCACTCACTTACAGTAAAGAGTGAGGTTAAATTTAGGTGTCCTCTTCTTTCCATCTTTATTCTGCACAGAATAAACCCCAGCATCTTCTATCTGTAGGTCTGACAGACTGAATAATCCTGTCACATTGTCCCAGTGAAGGCGATTTTTAAATCTGTCTTCTGGAATTATTTGTCTTTGTCCATTGAGCACAATTGCATTAGTGTCTTCTCCATACCTTAAATATCCAGTTTTAAACACTCTCTCTGGAAAAGATAAAGACTTTCCCATGATGCCTTTCACCTGCTGAGTCTCAGACTTGACTGTTTGCTGGGAAGCACAGAGTACTGTGGACAGAGAGAGACTCAATGTCAACACAATAACAGTATTCCAGGAGGTCTGCAAAACAGTCGCACAATAAATCTGACAATACCTGGATAAGTGTTTAACATGTCAGTAACTGCATCCATATGATATTGCAATCTGATGCAAGAAGATAACAATGACATTCAATAATTAGTTGATTTGTGCAGCACGTCTACAATGTAGTAGCCTGGAACCACACTATTGACTTGAGTATCACAGTTCCTCTTAGCTAATAACAGGTCTGATGTGATGGTGAAGGTCAGGAAACAAAGTTTTAGGACTGGTAGTTGAATATTTTGTCTGAAATTGAGTTCACATGGAAATACATTCTCTGAGCAAGGGAAAATCTTCCACCAATTGACTGTTTTCTTTTCTTTCTAAAATAAAAAAATCAAGGATCACTGAAAAGCACATGATAGAGGGATATTTAACACATTTCCACTTGCTAAACAGGTGAGGCTATAAACTGTGCCTGACCTGCCCTGAATGACAGGTAGCCACTGTTCGTGCCACAAGAGGTACCGGATCCTGGAAAATAGGTTTCGGAATGAAACAGTCCGAAACTGAGAGGTGCCTGATCCTATTTTCAAATTAAGCACTGGTTTCATTGTCACATCCTCTGAAGAGACATAGGCTTACTGTATGTGGCATGTGGGCTCAATAAGCAATTAGGTTGCCCAGGTTATTAGCTCAATGTACATAATGTATATGTCCTTCTATAGTGAAGTGTATAAATTGTATGTACAGTGTGGTCGGAAATTATTGGATCACATGATAGGGATGAGCAAAAAATACTATATACTGAACTATATTGTATACTCCAATAATTAAAAAAAATATTATTTTATAGAAATACAATTGTTCAGAGTAAGAGATTTTGTTTAACTTTTTTGCATTCGGAATTGAAAAGCGTGCCCAAAGTAAACTGCCTGCTACTCAGGCCCAGAAGCTAGGATATGCATACATTTGGTATATTTGGATATAAAACACTATACAGTTTCCAAAACTGTTAAAATAATGTCAGTGAGTATAACATAACTGAAATGGCAGGCAAAAGCCTGAGGAAAATCCATCCAGGAAGTGCTATTATTTTGAAATGGGTGTTTTTCCATTGAAATCCTATCCACCATTTAAAGGGATGGGATGGTTCCCTATGGCTTCCACTAGCTGTGAACAGTCTTTGAACATATTTTTCAGAATAAAGGCCTGAAACAGAGGGAGAATGAGCAGTTTCAATGAGAGGCCAGTGGAAATTCCCCAACCTGTTTGGTGCGCAATCGCGAGAGCGCACCTTTCGTTGTTTATCTTTTATATTAAAGACGCTATTGTCCGGTTGAAATATTATAGATTATTTAGGCTAAAAACAACCTGAGGATTGATTATAAACATCGTTTGACATGTTTCTACGAACTTTACGGATACTATTTGGAATTTTCGTCTGCCTCTCTTGACGGCATTTGAGCCATTGGATTACTGAACAAAACGTGCCAACAAAACTGAGGTTTTTAGATATAAAGAGGGACTTTATCGAACAAAACAAACATTTATTGTGTAACTGGGAGTCTTGTGAGTGCAACCATATGAAGATCATCAAAGGTAAGTGATTAATTTTATTGTTATTTCTGAGTTTCGTGACTAATCTACTGTCACGTTCCTGACCTTATTTTCCTTTGTTTAACTCTGTTTAGTTGGTCAGGACGTGAGTTGTGGTGCGCATTCTATGTTATGTGTTTCTATGTTGGGTTAAATGTGTTGCCTGATATGGTTCTCAATTAGAGGCAGGTGGTTGACGTTTCCTCTGATTGAGAACCATATTAAGGTAGGCTGTTCATACTGTTTGTTTGTGGGTGATTGTTTCCTGTGTCTGTGTATGTCGCACCACACGGGACTGTTTCGGTTTCGTTCATGTATGTAGTCTGTTCCTGTTCGTGCGTTCTTCGTGTTTATGTAAGTTCTCATGTTCAGGTCTGTTTAGTTCGTTTTGTTATTTTGTAAATTCTCAAGTGTGTTACGTGTTCGTCTGGTTGAATAAATGTCATTATGGATTCAAACTACGTTGCGTATTGGTCCGACCCTTCTCGCCTCTCCTCATCCGAGGAGGAGGAATTAGACAGCCGTTACATCTACTTGGCTGCTAACTGTTTGTGATGTTTTGTGTGCTGAGCGCTGTCCTCAGATAATCGCATGGTTTGCTTTCGTCGTAAAGCCTTTTTGAAATCTGTCACAGCGGCTGGATTAACAACAAGTTAAGCTTTATTTTGATGTATTGCACTTGTGATTTTATGAAAATTAAATATTTATAGTAAAAAAACTCTGGACCACCTCTACTCCACACACAGAGACGCATACAAAGCTCTCCCTCGCCCTCTATTAGGCAAATCTGACCATAATTCTATCCTCCCGATTCCTGCTTACAAGCTAAAATTAAAGCAGGAAGCACCAGTGACTAGATCAATAAAAAAGTGGTCAGATGAAGCAGATGCTAAGCTACAGGACTGTTTTGCTAGCACAGACTGGAATATGTTCGGGGATTCCTCCGATGGCATTGAGGAGTACACCACATCAGTCATTGGTTTCATCAATAAGTGCATCGATGACGTTGTCCCCACAGTGACCGTACGTACCCCAACCAGAAGCCATGGATTACAGACAACATCCGCACTGAGCTAAAGGCTAGAGCTGCCGCATTCAAGGAGCGTATAGTAATTTGTAAACTTATAAGAAATCCTGCTATGCCCTCCGACAAACCATCAAATGGTCAAAGCATCAATACAGGACTAAGATCGAATCATACTACACCGGCTCTGACGCTCGTCTGGCAGGGCTTGCAAACCATTAAAGACTACAAAGGGAAGCACAGCCGAGAGCTGCCCAGTGACGCGAGCTAACCAGACGAGCTAAACTCCTTCTATGCCCGTTTCGAGGCAAATAACACTAAAACATGCGTGAGAGCACCAGCTGTTCTGGAAGACTGTGTGATCATGCCCGCCGCAGCCGATGTGAGTAAGACCTTTAAACAGGTAAACATCCACAAGCCCGGAGGGCCAGACAGATTACCAGAACGTGTACTGCGCTGACCAACTGGCAAACAGCTCCCTCTGCAACTGGATCATGGACTTCTTGACAGGCTGCCCCCAGGTGGTAAGGGTAGGTAACAACACATCCGCCACACTGATCCTCAACACAGGGGCCCCTCAAGGGTGCATGCTCAGTCCCCTTCTGTACTCCCTGTTCACTCATGATGTCACGGCCAGGCACGACTCCAACACCATCATTAAGTTTGCAGATGACACAACAGTGGTAGGTCTGATCACCGACAACGACCAGACAGTCTATAGGGAGGAGGTCAGAGACCTGGCTGCGTGGTGCCAGGACAACAACCTTTCCCTCAACGTGATCAAGACAAAGGAGATGTTTGTGGACTTCAGGAGAAAGAGGACTGAGCATGCCCCCATTTTCATCAACGGGGCTGCAGTGGTTGAGAGCTACAAGTTCCTTAGTCTCCACATCACCAACAAACTAACATGGTCCAAGCACACCAAGACAGTCATGAAGAGGGCATGACAAAACCTATTCCCCCTCAGGTGACTGAAAAGATTTAGTATGAGTCCTCAGATCTTCAAAAGGTTCTACAGCTGCACCATCGAGAGCATCCTGACTGATTGCATCACTGCCTGGTATGGACACTGCTCGGCCTCCTACCGCAAGGCACTATAGAGGGTAGTGCGAACGTCCCAGTACATCACTGGGGCCAAGCTTCCTGGACCTCTATACCAGGCGGTGTCAGAGGAAGGCCCTAAAAATAGTCAAAGACCCTAGTCATAGACTGTTCTCTCTGCTACCGCATGGCAAGCAGTACTGGAGCGCCAAGCCTAGGTCAAAGAGGCATCTAAACAGCTTCTACCCCCAAGCCATAAGACTGCTGAACATCTAATCAAAGGGCTATCCAGACCATTTGCATTGCACCCCCCGCCCCGCTACTCTCTGTTGTTATCATCTATGCATAGTCACTTTAATAACTCTACCTACATGTACAAGTCGCTCTGGATAAGAGCGTCTGCTAAATGACTTAAATGTAAATGTAAATGTACATATAACCGATGCCCCCGCACATAGACTCTTTACTGGTACCCCTCTGTATATAGTCTCGCTATTGTTATTTTACTACTGTTCTTTAATTACTTGTTACTTTTATTTGTTATTCTTATCTGTATTTTTTTAAACTGCATTGTTTTTTAGGGGCTCATAAGTAAGCAATTCACTGTAAGGTCTTCACCTGTTGTATTCGGCGCATGTGACTAATACAATTTGATTTGATTTTTATTTATAATTTTTACAGTTTGTAGGATCCATGTCGGCCTATAGGTGTCTTATAGGTGTCTTTGGAAGTGAAAGTTTTACACAGGAAAAAGGAGGACTGTTCTGCATGGGCTGTGTAGGCCTGAGAGTGTAACTGTACAGTGCTTTTGTGAAACATTGTTTTCACATTTTCTAAGCGATATGAGATATGCAAATTGGTCAAGATTAACATGATCTTCATCATCACCGATTTGCATACTAAGGGAGCCTCCAGTGTACATACTCCAGGCACATGATAATAAAGTATGCATACGGTATAAGCCTAATATCTATCTGTGTTTATGTCTCACCCACACAAACTCACATACCTAACATATTTTCATCTAAAATGGTTTAGGATCTTATTCACAAGAATTTTACACTAGAATATAATTTACTTCAAATTATTAATAGTTAACCTTAAGATTCCACTCCATTTGACTTTCAAGAGAGAAAACAACAATTTCTCCAGTTCTAAACATTTTATTTAAACATCCTTAATGTGGATAATGTTTTTGAGGCCCAAAGACTATTTTACATGGAAAACAAGATGACTTAATTCATTTGCAAAAATGTTTAAAAAAAAGTTTTTGCTTCGTCATTATAGGGCATTGTGTGTAGATTGATGACGGGGGAAATCATACATTTTAGAATAGGGCTTATGGTTGAAATTACGATATTATATTTTAATACTGTTTATGTATCGAATGGTTGTAATTGATTTAGGACTGTCCAAAATTGTAATTTGGGGTATCAGGTTGATTGTGGAGGTTTACACTGCTAAATGTATAGTAATTTAGACCAAGAATGCATTGTGAAACTGATTTGTAATTATGATCAGGATTAGGAAGTTATACTAGAATTATGGATAATTATACTGTATGTTAAATGTACATTGTGCCAGAGTCGGTGTGCGTTAAGTTGAGGGTTTTGTCTTTAAGTGATAGCTTAACTAATGTGAAACACTAAGCATTGTCATTCAAAATTTGGGTTGAATAATGAATTGGGGTTTAATCATGATTCGTAACGGAATTATATTTTTTCGTAACGGAATCATATTCTGTCTTCCCTGTAAAACATTTTAAAAATCTGAAATGGTGGCTTTATTCACAAGACCTGTATCTTTCATCTGGTGTCTTGGACTTGTGATTTAATGATATTTAGATGCTACAAGTTACTTGTGACGCTATGCTATCTGTGCTAATCAGTGGGGTGAGTTGGGGGGTGCTACCGGATCAGGGTTGCTGACTCGTGAGAAGTTAACTGACTGATTGATTTGAGTAAAGTTTGAGTATGTTAACAACTATTTGAGTGGAGCAATTCATGTATTATGGATTGATTGTTTTGATTGTTGTTAAGTTAATGCGCTCCTGACTCTGGGATACACCAGTTCAACGATACGAAATAAGGGGAAATGCGCTAGAGTTCGTATAAAACACTCCAAACCAATTTGTTGTGAAAGCCCCCTAAGATTTGAAAAGCTATGCCTCCCCTGGCTCAGGCGACCCCCCAACAAACACACATGCACAACCAGAAATTGATTGATTGGAGACAGCTTGTGTCAATTACAGAAAATGTTCTAGAATGTTCTTCCTGCAGCAACACTGGTGGTTAATGGTTGAAAAACTGGTAAAAGTACAATGTCTCCATTTCTAGAACAAAATGCAGGGCCCTAACTCCCTAAGTATTACATCTGGATTGTGGATCCTTGAAATGGGTAATCAGCCTACTTGTTGACACCCTCAGAACATAATTCTGAAGAGTTTGTTCAGATATTTGCGTCGTAGCTCTTATTGCTCTTGAATGTCTTCATTCTCAGTTAAGATGTTCAAGTGAGACATGCACACCCTAAAAACCATAGCTTTTTTGTCCCATGGTATGAAACAGCTACTCATCAAATGTACCATTCGAATGTAGCTTCAATACCACTTTGAGTGTTAGTTTTACCTAAACTCTTTTAGATATAGATTTGTTCATTTTGTGCATGAAGCCATATCCATTGTCCTGTAATGATTCAACATGGTTGAGGGAATAGCCAAGTTCCAACACCATAAAGGTGTATGTTTTATTGTCACATCCATAGTCATTAGTCTTTTTAAACATCATTGGGCAGGCACTGTGAGCCTTAACACAGTGAGCCTGTTAGCTGAGTTCATTTCAAATGACAAGCTACAGTCTCAGTGAATTATAAAAGGTTGTCTGCCTGTTGTTTCCAAAAGATGATTAATCTCTCATCTAAATTAGTTTATGAATCAATAAAATATTGGCGTACTCTGTAGTTGGTGTATAGATTGCAAACCTTTATAGCCTACACCTCTTTCATCCCATGAAAGAGCTCTGTTTTAGAAACTAGCCTCTGTCTGTATCTATCGCTTAAATGTAAATAGTCCCATTCGGTCTGTGCTCCACACACTACAGTCCTAGTCCAGGCTCCCTTGTCAAGAAACACAACAAGCGTACAAACATATGATAGATCAAAAGTTACCAATTAAAACATTGAATACTTTATGTTAGTGAAGCAAATCAGTAACAACAAAAGAAACATACCATCAATTACGAAATATAGCAGCATGAGCCTTGTCCATCCAAACAAATGGTTCATTGCTCTAAAGCTCAAGCTCTTCAGTTGTGTGCAAGATGTGACCTTGTCCAAGTACAGAGGAGATAATAGACTCAACCAGACCAACAGCTGTCTGGGGTGTATTCATTACGCATATTCTGTTGCCAAAACCTTACTTAAAATGTAAGCAAACGGAACAGGTAGGGACCTACCTGAATTTGTCCAATAGAAACTCTAGTTCTAGCTGCAACTGTTTGGATTAATGATTACACACCTAATATCACCACCAACCTGTCTCACCCTCTGGAGGTTGAGAGAGAAGATTACAACTCCATCTACAGTGGTGTAGCTGACAACCCTGTCAGTAATCACATCATCACCTTCAACATCACAGCACCCTGTGGAGATGGAGGCCTTGGAGAAGACGCATGTGTGAGAAATCATATAATCGATTATTGCCATCAGGTCTGAGCTCAATACACTATAATGCCCATCCCTCTTGAGATAGGGGGACCAGGTTAGTAGACTTGTTGTGTAGTGACGAACCAAAGTGTATGTTGTTAAAGCACACCTTCTAGTGGAGAAAATAGAGAATTTCACTGTGAATGGTTTGCACTTTAATCTTGTATGGTAGCCTGTGTTCTATTATGTGAGGTATGAACACTGAGTGCACAAAACATTAGGAACACCTGCTCTTTCCATGGCATAGACTGACCAGGTGAATCCAGGTGAATGCCATAATCCCTTATTGAGGTCACTGTTAATCCACTTCAATCAGTGTAGATGAAGGGGAGGAGATATTTGAGTGTGTCAAGAACTGCAATGCTGCTAGGTTTTTCACACTCAACAGTTTCACGGTGTGTATCAAGAATGGTCCACCCCCCAAAGGACATCCAGCCAACTTGACACAACTGTGGGAAGCACTGGAGTCCACATGGCCAGCATCCCTGTGGAACTCGTTCGACACCTTGTAGAGTCCATACCCCGGAGAATTGAGGCTCTTCTGAGGGAAAACGCGGGTGCATCTCAATATTATGACAACTCCATTGTGTCCTCCTCCCAGAGTGCTAAGAACCTTGGCGTGATCCTGGACAACACGCTGTCGTTCTCAACTAACATCAAGGCGGTGACCCGTTCCTGTAGGTTCATGCTCTACAACATTCGCAGAGTACGACCCTGCCTCACACAGGAAGCGGCGCAGGTCCTAATCCAGGCACTTGTCATCTCCCGTCTGGACTACTGCAACTCGCTGTTGGCTGGGCTCCCTGCCTGTGCCATTAAACCCCTACAACTCATCCAGAACGCCGCAGCCCGTCTGGTGTTCAACCTTCCCAAGTTCTCTCACGTCACCCCGCTCCTCCGCTCTCTCCACTGGCTTCCAGTTGAAGCTCGCATCCGCTACAAGACCATGGTGCTTGCCTACGGAGCTGTGAGGGGAACGGCACCTCCGTACCTTCAGGCTCTGATCAGGCCCTACACCCAAACAAGGGCACTGCGTTCTTTCACCTCTGGCCTGCTCGCCTCCCTACCTCTGAGGAAGTACAGCTCCCGCTCAGCACAGTCAAAACTGTTCGCTGCTCTGGCACCCCAATGGTGGAACAAACTCCCCCACGACGCCAGGTCAGCGGAGTCAATCACCACCTTCCGGAAACACCTGAAACACCACCTCTTTAAGGAATACCTAGGATAGGATAAAGTAATCCTTCTAACCCCCCCCCCCCCCCCTTAAAAGAGTTAGATGCACTATTGTAAAGTGGTTGTTCCACTGGATATCATAAGGTGAATGCACCAACTTGTAAGTCGCTCTGGATAAGAGCGTCTGCTAAATGACTTAAATGTAAATGTAAATTAGGAAGGTGTTCCTAATGCTTTGTGAACTCAATGCATTCAGAAAGTATTGATACCAATTGATTTATTCCACATTTTACAGCCTAAATTCAAAATAGATGAAATATATGTTTTTCCTTCACCTATCTACACACAATACCTCATAATAACAAAGTGAAAATATGTTTTTAGAAATGTTTGCACATTTATTGAAAATGAAATACATAAATATCTCAACTATCTACATAATTCTTCACACCGCTGAGTCAATACATTGTAGAAGCATCTTTGTCAGTGTATATTTGGCCTTTTGTTTTAGGTTGGTGTCTTTCTGAAAGGTGAATTTGTCTCCCAGTCTTTTGGATAGCAGACTGAACCAGTATTTTGCCTGTGCTTAGCTCTATTCCATTTATTTGTATCTGAAAAAACTCCCAAGTCCTTGCCAATGACAAGCATACCCATAACATGATGCAGCCACCACCATGCTTGAAAAAATTAATAGCGGTACTCAGTGATGTGTTGGATTTGCCCCAAACATAACGTTTTGTATTCATTCATTTTTGGCACATTTTTTCAGTCTTCTTTATTGCAAACAGGATCCGTGTTTTGGAATATTTTTATTCTGTCTTGGCTTCCTTCTTTTCACTCTGTCATTTAGGTTAGTATTGTTGATTAAATTAACTACAATGTTGTTGATCCATCCCCAGTTTTATCCAAAAGGAGGGGTGGACAATTTAGACAAGCCTGTGACTGGCTACAGCTGCAAAAGAAAAACCCTACGCTGGCCACTTGTGATATTCTTCAACATCTTGGACATCTCGGTATACAACGCGTTTGTCATCTGGATGGCGTTGAACTCAGTTTGGAACAGAGGGAAGCTCCAGAGGAGACAGCTTTTTCTCGAGGAGCTGGGCAAGGTATTGGTAAGAATACAAATCCAGAGGAGGAAACATATCCCAAGGACCCCATCTTCTGCAGCAATTTTGAGGAGCATTCAGGAGGAGGATGCTGGTGCCCCATCTGCCTGACCCACAGAACCAACAACTCCAATACCTGAAGTAAGTGTGAGTGATGTTGTTGCATGTGTGTGTGTCTGACTCTTATACCTTGGCCTGCTGTAACTATATAAGTGAATGAGTGAGATGTTAGTAAAATTCCTGAACTAAGTGTTTTCGTCATTCTAGATTGCAGCTGGTAGCAACAAGAAGAAGCGCTGTGATGCGTGTGGACCCAAGAAGGACAGGAAGACACAGTACACATGCATCAAGTGCAAGAAATACATTTGTAACACACACAGAGTGAAACTCTGTCCCTCATGTGGTGTGTAGACCAGACTTAATTTGAGTTCAATCGGGCTCATTTATCATTTCCAAAAAATAATGTATGTAAAATTTGTCCTTCCAATTTGTTTATTTCAAAGCAATAAACATCAATAGTGATGAAAACCTTTGTCAGAGTCGTGTGTATAGGTGGCAGGGAAGTCAGGCGCAGGAGAGTCAAACGGAGTGTAAATGGAGTCTTTTAATATATGTCCACTTATTAACATGCTCCAAACACTAAAATGTACATACATAAAAATAAACATGGATACGAGGACCCGTCGCGCACCTATTCAACAAGAAACAACACTGACATAAAACAATCTCTGACAAAGACATGAGGGGAAACAGAGGGTTAAATACACAACAGGTAATGAATGGGATTGAAACCAGGTGTGTGGGAAGACAAGACAAAACCAATGGAAAATGAAAAATAGATCAATGATGGCTAGAAGACCGGTGACGTCGACCGCCGAACAAGGAGAGGCAACGACGTCGGCAGAAGTCGTGACAACCTTTTAAAATGTATATTTGTTCAAGATTAACATGATTTATTCCACTCATGTCTTGATTATAATTGATTTTTGTTTACACAAATCTAATTTTATAAATAAAACGAACAGCGCTTTTATTGATAAATGTGATCTAGCTGAGGTAAATGGCAAATATTAACAATGTATGCTGTCTATATTATAAGTCAACATCTAAGTATTAAGTATTAAGTATTTTTACGTAAATTGTTATGGCTGTATTGTTATGGCTGGGGGCAGTATTGAGTAGCTTGGATGAATAAGGTGCCAGAGGTGCCCAGAGTAAACTGCCTGCTACTCAGTCCCAGTTGCTAATATATGCAGATTATTAGTATATTTGGATAGAAAACACTCTGAAGTTTCTAAAACTGTTTGAATGATGTCTGTGAGTAAAACAGAACTCATATGGCAGGCAAAAACCTGAGAAAAACATCCAACCAGGAAGTGGGAAATCTGAGGTTGGTCAATTCATTCCCTATTGAAGATACAGTGGGATATTGTTCATGTTGCACTTCCTAAGGCTTCCACTAGATGTCAACAGTCTTTAGAAACTTGTTTGAGGCTTCTACTGTAATGGAGGGGCTCATAAGGGCTCTTTGACTCAGTGGTCTGGCAGAGTGCCACAAGCTCGTGACGCTCGTTCATGTGAGTGGTAGCTCGCATTCCATTGCTTTTCTACAGACAAAGGAATTCTCCGGTTGGAACATTATTGAAGATTTATGTTAAAAACATCCTAAAGATTGATTCTATACATCCTTTGACATGTTTCTACGGACTGTAACGGAACTTTTTGACATTTCGTCTGCTCCTAGTGAACGCGCTTCGTGACTTTGGATTTGTTTACAAAACGCGCTAACAAAAGCTATTTGGACATACATTTTTTTTTTTTTTTGGTGATGGACATTATCGAACAAAACAAACATTTATTGTGGAACTGGGATTCCTGGGAGTGCATTCTGATGAAGATCATCAAAGGTAAGTGAATATTTAT
This sequence comes from Salvelinus alpinus, assembly GCF_045679555.1. NCBI lineage: Eukaryota > Metazoa > Chordata > Actinopteri > Salmoniformes > Salmonidae > Salvelinus > Salvelinus alpinus. The sequence goes on from NC_092091.1 coordinate 55,998,403, forward strand.
GTTATTTCTGACTTCTGTTGACTCCACAATATGGCGGATATCTTTTTGGCTTGTTTGGTCTCTGAGCGCTGTACTCAGATTATTGCATGATTAGCTTTTTCCGTAAAGCTTTTTTGAAATCTGACACAGCGGTTGCATTAAGGAGAAGTGTATCTAAAGTTCCATGCATAACACTTGTATTTTCATCAACATTTATTATGAGTATTTCTGTAAATTGATTTGGCTCTCTGCAAAATCACCGGATGTTTTTGGAACTACTGAACATAACGCGCCAATGTATACTGAGATTTTTTTATATAAATATGAACTTTATCGAACAAAACATACATGTATTGTGTAACATGAAGTCCTATGAGTGTCATCTGATGAAGATCATCAAAGGTTAGTTATTAATTCTATCTCTATTTCTGATTTTTGTGACTCCTCTCTTTGACTGGAAAAAATGGCTGTGTTTTTCTGTGACTTGGCTCGACCTAACATAATCATTTGTGGTGCTTTCTCCGTAAAGCCTATTTGAAATCGGACACTGTGGTGGGATTAACAAGAAGTGTATCTTTAAAATGGTGTGAAATACTTCTACATTTGAGTAATTTTAATTATGAGATTTCTGTTGTTTTGAATTTGGCGCCCTGCACGATCAATGGCTGTTGTCATATCGATCCCGTTAGCAGGATCTCAGCCCTAAGAAGTTATTAAAAATCCAATAATATTGTGGGTCCATCAGACCTGCGAACATTGGGCCAGTAACTGAATCCGCGAGCTGACAAGGTAAAACATCTGTAATTCTGGCCCTGGACAAGGCAGTTAACCCAATGTCCCTAGCCGTCATTGTAAATAAGAATTTGTTCTTAACTGACTTGCCTAGTTAAATAAAGGTAAAATAAAAAATACATATAAAAAATATGAACAAAAAAACATGAACACCACACAGGGGTAAAGGCTGGGCTGCAGGTGACTGAATACAGACATATGCCTCAGGAATACATTTTGGAAGAGCAGCCAGATTGTGGGAGGGATGGGGGCCTGTGTGGGGTAACCAGAGATCTGTGTGGGTGTGTTGCTTGGGCTAACTCAGCCAGGTTAAACCTATTCGATTGTACTTAGTAGGGGTGGGTGGGATAAACAAGCTGTGAGAGGGGCGGAAATTTGCCATGGCAAAGAGCTCATCAACTGCTTTAGTGTTTAACTTCTCTGCGCTACGGATCCCTTTTACGGGATCACTTTCCTAAACAACTGCTAGAATTGCAGGGCGCCAAATGCATAAATATTACTAAAAATATTTATAATCATGCAATCACAAGTGAAATATACCAAAACACAGCTTAGCTTGTTGTTAATCCACCTATCGTGTCAGATTTTGAAAATATATTCTACAGCGAAAGAAATCCAAGCTTTTGTGAGTGTAGCTTTCAATGCTACAACAGCTAGCCCCAAATTAGCATGGTCACGAAAGTAAGAAAAGCAATGAAATTAATCGCTTACCTTTGATAATCTTCGGATGTTTCCACTCACGAGACTCCCAGTTACACAACAAATCTTCTTTTGTTCGATAAATATTACTTTTATCACAAAAAAAACGCCATTTGGGCTGCGCATTATGTTGAGAAAACAAAAGCCGTGTTCCGTTTGACAAATTCCAAAAAGTATCCATAATGGTCGTAGAAACATGTCAAATGTTTTTTATAATCAATCCTCAGGTTGTTTTTAACAAACATAATCGATAATATTTCAAACGGACCATAACCTATTCTTGAAGAGAGAAACGGAAAATGGTGAGCCCCTCTGTCGCGCGCAGGAAATATTCAGAGGACACTTGACTACTTTTGAAAAATGTCGCTCATTTTTCAAAATAAAAGCCTGAAACTATGTCTAAAGCCTGGTCACAGCCTGAGGAAGCCATTGGAAAAGGAATCTGGTTGATTCCCCTTTAAATGGAGGTTAGACGGGCCAGGGAACACAGTTAAAAAAATATATATATATCAATTCCGGGTTACATTTTCTCAGGGTTTCGCTTGCAGAATAAGTATTGTTATACTCATAGACAATATTTTGACAGGTTTGGAAACTTTATAGTGTTTTCTATCCTAATCTGTAAATTATATGCATATTCTACGATCTGGGCCAGAGAAAATGTCAGTTTACGCTGGGCAATTTTTAAAAAACAAAACAAATTCTGACCCCTAGCGCTAAGAAGTTAAAGTAATAATTTAGACATAAATCAGACATATAGTGATGAATTTATCATATTTGCATAAAGCTGTACCGGTCTCTGACTCTCTCATTCCCTTCATAAGTTAACCTGGTTGCTTTAGCTCAAGTAAAACTACACAAATAAATGTATAAAAATGAACGAGTGTCAACATACTTGAATTCAGCCAACCCCACAACACCCCCATATTCTCTGTATGTGTGTGAGTGTGCATGTACACTTCTCTATCGCCATCTATTACAGCGTGTGGTTATCGCTTATTTGTTCTCTCTGAGATCAGTAGCCTATATGTCATTCCTCTTATAGGGGAGATGTGGTACCTCCCTCTGACTCTGAACAGCTTCTCTCAAACAAGAGAACTGACACCACAAACCATGCTCTTAGTCCCCTGCACCTACATTTAGCAGACACTCTTATCAAGAGTGACTTACAATAAGTGCATTCAACTAAAGTAGGTAAGATAAATCCACATACAGTATCACAATCATTTCAAAATAACCTCTGTCAGCCAATTCTGTGCAAGTCAGATCTGTGCTAGTAAGCTAGTCAAATTAAGGACTCCTTTGCCTAACCTTTAATCTCAACTTAGTTTTAAATGAACAGAACAGATAATGACGGCAAAAGGACAGCTTCCAACTGTGACCAGTTATCATAGTGTCCCTCTGTTAGTTCTCAGGGGAGCATAGCCTTCCATAGCTCATTGGTACAGTGTGGCCCTTGCAACCCCAGGATAGTGGGTTTGATTCCTGTGACCACCTGTATGTAAAATATATGCACACATGACTGTAAGTCACTTTGGATAAAAGTGTCTGCTAAATTACATATAGATTTTACAATGTATACTGAATAGACTTTCTAGGTGCGTGCTGACATTTTAACATTATATGGCCCCTCCTCTCACGTCCAGAGGAGAGAGACAGAAAGAAAGAGGGAGGAAAGAGAGACAGGCATACAATACGAGGGAGAGAGAGAGACCGAGAGAGACAGAGTCAGATAGAGAGACACTCAAGATGGAGAGAGAGAGTCAGAGAGAGAGCTCCATCAGTAAGACATTTCAGAATGCAGTAGGAAACGTCGCTATGTAGAGACACAATCATGATCATCTAAAATGTACTAACCATTGGAAGACATTTGAAAGTAATTGAATCGTGTGGTAATAATGATATGCCAGGCTTGTAGCTGTGGTTGCCATGCACAGACAGGAGGGCAAGAGACACAGGGTTTTAGTGTTTGAGATGTGTTTAGGTTTTAACCTGTATTCCTCTTGCTGTGAAATACACAACCAATAGCTCACCAATAGCATTTTCATTGGATTAATTGCTCATAAGATCCATTTAAGATTCAAAGGGTATGATGAATTATGTTTATTTCTGTTTATGGAGATGTCTAGTTAGGGTCTCTAAGCTAGACAGGATGTGGTGGCGCTGCAGAGAATCAGAGATGATAGATAATGGGGGCAGGAAGAAATGCACCATCTCTGACTGACAGCATCAACCACACGGCCAAGGTGACAAGTAGCAAAAACCTGTTCAAACTAGATTTATTGAAATTATTAAAATGTGGGATTCAGAGTAGGGCTAATGCCAAATAAAGTTGTGTTAATTGTATAGAATTTGACCTTTTGAGGATATGGTAAGTGCTTTATTTGTCTCTTCCCCACGGTGGAGTCTTAGCAAAGATTACGGACGGCTGCTGTGTGAAACTACACTGTTAAAGTGGAAAGTCTCAAAACAGCATGGGTGTGTAATGAAACCATGGAAAGTATTGCCCCTAATCAAAAATACGTTCAAATCAAACGTTATTGGTCACATACACATACTTTGCGGATGTTATTGCAGGCCCAGCGAAATGTTTCTAGCTCCAACAGAGGAATACTGTAATAGTGGGCCAGCAGACAACCTGGCAGTTTAGAGCGTTGGGCCAGTAAACGAAAAGTCAAATCTGTCTTTCTACCCATGAGCAAGGCAATTAACCCTAATTGCGCCAGGGGTATTGGCTGATCCTTGGCCAAAACCCCACTCGATGAGAGAGTCTCAGGGGGAGTGGGATATAAATACAAAACAAATTTCCATTTCACACCTCACACTTGTACAGGTTACCCACTTGTACATACAGTGTAACATGACTGTAAAACTACCCCCTAATTATAACAATACACTTAAATCCCCAACATAAAAATAATGGAATTAAGAAATATCAGAACAAGTAACGTCAGAATCTGGAATATATATATATACTGTATATACACACACTACCATTCAAAAGTTTGGGGTCACTTAGAAATGTCCTTGTTTTTAAAAAGAAAATTAAAAAAATTGCCCATTAAAATAACATCAAATGCATCAGAAATACAGTGTAGACATTGTTAACGTTGTAAATGACTACTGTAGTTGGAACCGGCTGATTTTTAATGGAATATCTACATAGGCGTACAGAGGCCAATTATCAGCAACCATCACTCCTGTGTTCCAATGGCACGTTGTGTTAGCTAATCCAAGTTTATCATTTTAAAAGGCTAATTGATCATTAGAAAACCCTTTTGCAATTATGTTAGCACAACTGAAAAGTTTTGTACTGATTAAAGAAGCAATAAAACTGGCCATCATTAGACTAGTTGAGTATCTGGAGCATCAGCATTTGTGGGTTTGATTACAGGCTCAAAATGGCAGAAACAAAGAAATATCTTCTGAAACTCGTCAGTCTTTTCTTGTTCTGAGAAATGAATGCTATTCCATGTGAGAAATTGCCAAGAAACTGAAGATCTCGTACAAAACTGTACTACTTCCTTCACCGAACAGCGCAAACTGGAATAGAAAGAGGAGTGGGAGGCCCCGGTTCACAAATGAGCAAGCGGACAAGTACATTTGAGTGTCTAGTTTGAGAAACAGATGCATCACAAGTCCTCAACTGGCAGCTTCATTAAATAGTGCCCGCAAAACACCAGTCTCAACGTTAACAGTGAAGAGATGACTCCGGGATGCTTGAAGGTTGGGTGATTTTGAGAAATTAATTGTTATAACAAGAACATTTTCAAACACCCAGCACTTCAGGGGAGGCCAACCAAGTAAGCTGGATTTTCTTCCAGGCCTATTTTAAAGAGAGAGTTCACCCAAATTACAAAATGTTTTTGTCATTACCTTGAGAGCAGTCTATGGATAAGGAGACTGCAATCTATGATTTGGTTCTCCACTGCCATCAACCATGAATATTAAAAATGTACTGTACATTACATCCCCCAAAAATCTCAAAGTAACAACCTTGTCGAATTTTGAGTGTTAATTTCATGTTCAAATCATTCTGAATACAACTGACATGTTTTTTGTGTGTTTTTTTTAACCCTGGTCATACGCCTAAGTCATGTCAAAATACATAGAATTGCAAGAAATTAGCTTTAAAACAGTACAATTTTTGTCTATGCCAGGGGGCAATGAAATTCACATTGCAAATCTCACTCCAAACATTGGCAGCCCTGATTTAACCAGTAAGTCATCGAGAACACATTTTCTCTTTTACAATACATGACCAAAAAGCGATAGTGAAATTATAACAGCATTTTTTTCTGCAGCATCTGCCACAGCACTTTTGCAATAGTATAGCGCATTCACATCAATTACACAAGAGTCATGTAACGTGATAGTAGCCTACTTTTGTAATTGACTCTCAGTTTGACAAGGCAGACTTACCACTTTCGAGCAAGAGTAATATCCAGAGAACGGATTGTATCATTTTTCTTACCAATAGGGTGTTCAGACTAAGTGTAATTCAAAAGATCAATTTTTCGCCAGCACTCTACTGTCTCCCACCCATTGCTCGACATGTCTGTCTGTGTCTCTCTCTCTCTCCTTCTCTCTCTCTCCTTCTCTCTCTCTCCTTCTCTCTCTCTCCTTCTCACTCACTCACTCACTCACTCACTCACTCACTCACTCACTCACTCACTCACTCACTCACTCACTCACTCACTCACTCACTCACTCACTCACACACTCTCTCTCTCACATGGATTGTGTGCCCAGGCTCTCTATTCCTCTTAATATCTTTCACACATTGTGTGCGCTGTCTCTCTCTCTTTCAGGAAAACATGTTAGAGAAAGTGGGGTGTGTCCCTTCCTGTATTTTTTGTGAATTAAATTAAATTCAAAGGGCTTTATTGGCATGGGAAACATGTTTACATTGCCAAAGCAAGTGAAATAGATAATAATCAAAGTGATATAAACAACAAAAATAAACAGTAAACATTACACTCACAAAAGTTACATTTAAAATGTCACAGTATTCCTATATACAACGTTGTAACGATGTTTAAATAGTTGAAGTACAAACATAAATATGGGTTGTATTTACAATGGTGTTGGTTCTTCACAATCTTGCTGCTATCAAATAAAATAAAATTGTATTAGTCACATGCGCCGAATACCACAGGTACCTTACAGTGAAATGCTTACTTATGAGCCCCTAACCAACAGTGTAGTTAAAAAAAATATGGACAAGAATAAGAGATAAAATTAACAAGTAATTAAAGAGCAGCAGTAAAAAAAAAAAACTATATTTACAGGGGGGTGCCGGTACAGAATCAATGTGCGAGGACACCGGTTTGTTGAGGTAGTGCCAAAGCTTCTTTTCAGTTCTGTCTGTTCTGTTTGCATGTAGGTGCCTCCCCTGTATCTTTTTATAGCTGGTCATTGTTTAGTTTGTTTAGTGCCAGTGGATAGCAGCTGTGTACATAAAAAAGCAGATGTTTGGTGAGATAAATCCACCTACACCTTTGAAGCGATGGCTAGTAGGTTACGGTGGAAACAAAGTCCACATGTACATTTTTCCTTTCACCATGTAGAGGGATAGATCCTTTTGCCTTTTGACTCAGAAAATTATCTTTGGTGACATTTTACTCATATTGCTTTTCGCAAAATTCAGACGTGATTAAGTGAAGTTCAAATCAAATCTTATTTTATTTGTTACATGCGCCGAATACAACAGTGAAATGCTTACTTACAAGCCCTTAACCAACAATGCAGTTGAGAAAAAAATTATAATAACAAAAAAAAATAACAATAGCGAGGCTATATACAGGGGGCACCGGTACAGAGTCAATGTTAGTCTAGGTAATTGAGGTTTTAGGTACATGTAGGTAGAGTTATTAAAGTGACTATGCATAGATAATAATAGAGTAGCAGCAGTGTAAAAGGGGCAGGGGGGGGGGGGGGGGCAATGCAAATAGTCTGTGTAGCCGTTTGATTAGATGTTCAGGAGTCTTATGGCTTGGGTGTAGAAGCTGTTTAGAAGCCTCTTGGACCTAGACCTGGTGCTCCGGTACCGCTTGCCGTGCAGTAGCAGAGAGAACAGTCTATGACTAGGGTGGCTGGAGTCTTTGACAATTTTTAGGGCCTTCCGCTGACACCGCCTGGTATAGAGGTCCTGGATGGCAGGAAGCTTGGCCTCAGTGATGTACTGGACGTTTGCACTGCCCTCTGTAGTGCCTTGCGGTCGGAGGCTGAGCAGTTGCCATACCAGGCCGTGATGCAACCAGTCAGGATGCTCTCGATGGTGCAGCTGTAGAACCTTTTGAGGATCTGAGGACCCATGCCAAATCTTTTCAGTCACTTGAGGGGGAATAGGTTTAATCGCTTCACGACTGTCTTGGTGTGCTTGGACCATGTTAGCTTGTTGGTGATGTGGACACCAAGGAACTTGAAGCTCTCAACTTGATCCACTGCAGCCCCGTCGATGAGAATGGGGGCTTGCTAGGTCCTCTTTTTCCTGTAGTCCACAATCATCTCCTTTGTCTTGATCATGTTGAGGGAGAGGTTGTTGTCCTGGCACCACATATCCAAGTCTCAGTGATCAGGGATACCTCTGGTGTGTCATTGGCAAATTTAATGATGGTGTTGGAGTCGTGCCTGGCCGTGCAGTCATGAGTGAACAGGGAGTACAGGAGGGGGCTGAGCAGGCACCCCTGAGTTGCCATGTGCTGTTACCTATCCTTACCACCTTGGGGCGGCCCATCAGGAAGTCCAGGATCCAGTTGCAGAGGGAGGTGTTTAGTCCCAGGGTCCTTAGCTTATTTATGAGCTTTGAGGGCACTACGGTGTTGAACGCTGAGCTGTAGTCAATGAATAGCATTCTCACATAGGTGTTCCTTTTGTCCAGGTGGGAAAGGTCAGTGTGTAATGCAATAGAGATTGCATCATTTGTGGATCTGTATGCATATTGGCGGTATGCAAATTGAAGTGGGTCTAGGGTTTCTGAGATGAAGGTGTTGATGTGAGCCATGACTAGCCTTTCAAAGCACTTCATGGCAACAGACGTGAGTGCTATGGGTCGGTAGTCATTTAGGCAGGTTACCTTAGTGTTCTTGGGCACAGGCACTATGGTGGTCTGCTTAAAACATGCTGGTATTACAGACTCTGACAGGGAGAGGTTGAAAATGTCAGTGAAGACACATGATAGTTGGTCAGGGCATGCTCGCAGTACACGTCCTGGTAATCCGTCTGGCCCTGCGGCCTTGTGAATGTTGACCTGTCTAATGCTCTTACTCACATCGGCTGTGGAGAGCGTGATCACACAGTCTTCCGGTACAGCTGGTGCTCTCATGCATGTTTCAGTGTTATTTGCCTCGAAGCGAGCATAAAAGTGGCTTAGCTCGTCTGGTAGGCTCGTGTCACTTGGCAGCTCTTGGCTGTGCTTCCCTTTGTAGTCTGTAATGGTTTGCAAGCCCTGCCACATCTGACTAGTGTCAGAGCCGATGGAGTACGACGCGATCTAAGTCCTGTGTTGACGCTTTGCCTGTTTGATGGTTCGTCAGAGGGCATAGCGGGTTTTCTTATAAGCTTCCAGGTTAGAGTCCCGCTCCTTGAAAGCGGCAGCTCTAGCCTTTAGCTCAGTGTGGATGCTGCTTTTAATCCATGGCTTCTGGTTGGGGTATGTACGTATGGTCACTTTGGTGACGACGTCATCGACACACTTATTGATGAAGCCAGTGACAGATGTGGAGTAGTCCTCAATGCCATTGGAGGAATCCCAGAACATATTCCAGTCTGTGCTAGCAAAACAGTCCTGTAGCTTAGCATCTGCTTCATCTTACCACTTTTTATTGATCTAGTCACTGGTGCTTCCTACTTTAATTTTTGCTTGTAAGCAGGAATCATGAAGATGGAATTATGGACAGATTTGCCAAATGGAGGGCGAGGGAGAGCTTTGATGCGTCTCTGTGTGTGGAGTATAGGTGGTCCAGAGTTCTTTTCCCTCTGGTTGCACATTTAACCTCCCTTGGGCACGTGAGACGGTAGCGTCCCACCTCTTCAACAGCCAGTGAAACTGCTGGGCGCCAAATTTAAATACAGAAATACTCATTATAAAAATTCAGAAAACAAAACATATTTTACAAAGGTTTAAAGATGAACTTCTTGTGAATCCAACCACGGTGTCAGATTTAAAAAATGCTTTACGGCGAAAGCATACATTACGATTATGAGAACATAGCCCACAAGACAAATAATTACAAACAGTAGCCAGCCAGATAGAACAGTTACACAATTTAGAAATAGAGATAAAATTAACGTCGTCAATATAAAATGTAAACAAGAAACGCACTCTCTCGGTTGTGCGCAAGAAAAAGCTCCGTGAAACTTTAGGGTCCACTCATTCAGACTGCTCTTACTTCCTCATTTTTCAGAATACAAGACTGAAACACTAAAGACTGTTGACATCTAGTGGAAGGCATAGAAACAGCAAGTTGAGTCCTAAGTCAAGGGATACTGTAATGGCATTGAATAGAAAAAAAAATAGAAAAAAAAACTACTTCCTGAATGGATTTTTCTCAGGTTTTCGCCTGCCAAATCAGTTCTGTTAAACTCACAGTCACTATTTTAACAGTTTTGGAAACTTTAGAGTGTTTTCTATCCAAATCTACCAGTTATATGCATATCATATCTTCTGGGCACGAGAAACAGGCCATTTAATTTGGGCATGTATTTCATCCAAAATTCCGAATGCTGCCCACTACCCTAGAGAAGTTAACATGCTGATAGAAATTTGGTAAAACTGATTTAAGTTTCCCTGCATTAAAATCCCTGGTTACTAGGAGCGCCACCTCTGGGTGAGCGTTTTCTTGTTTGCTTATGGCGGAATATAGCTCATTTAATGCTATCTTAGTGCCAACCTCTGACTGGCACTGAGCTATGAAGAATACAGATGAGAACTCTCTCAGTAGGTAGTGTGGTCTACAGCTTATCATGATATATTCAACCTCAATAGCTCAAGACTTCCTTAGATATAGTGTACCAGCTGTTGTTTATAAACTTACATAGCCCGCCGCCCCTTGTCTTACCAGACGCTGCTGTTCTATCCTGCGGGTACATCGTATAACCAGCCATCTGTATGTTGATATTGTCGTCGTTCAGCCACGACTCCGTGAAGCACTAGATGTTACAGTTTTTAATGTCCCGTTGGTAGTTTAGTCCTCCCCGTAACTCGTCAATTTTATTGTCCGAAGATTGCACGTTTGCTAGCAGAATTGAGGGAAGTGGGGGTTTATTCGATCGTCTTTGAATTCTCAGCCCGCTCTCCGGCTTCTCTTTATCTGCCTCTTCTTCAAGCAGATCACGGGGGTCGGGGCCTGTTCCCGAGGGAGCCGTATATATCCTCTGCCTCGGGCTCGTTAGAGTCGTGAAAGAAGAAAAAGGATTGTGCTAGTCCTTGGTGAGTAATCGCAGTCCTGATATCTAGAAGTTTTTTTCGGTCATAAGAGACAGTAGCGGCAACATTATGTACAACATTTGTAAAAAAACAAGTTACAAACAACACAGATAAATGAACAAAAAAACACAATCGTTTGGTGGAACGTAAAACGTCTGCCTTCTTCTCCGGCACCATTTTACATGGCACACTGTGGTATTTCACCCAATAGACATGGGAGTTTAACAAAATTGGATATGTTTTGAATTCTTTGTGGGTCTGTGTAATCTGAAGGAAATATGTGTCTCTAATATGGTCATACATTTGGCAGGAGGTTAGGAAGTGCAGCTCAGTTTCCACCTCATTCTGTGGGCACTGTGCACATAGCATGTCTTCTCTTGAGAGCCAGGTCTATATTCAGAGATACTAACATCATATAACATTTACATATTAGCCATTTCTGAGACTCACTTAGATAATTCACTTGATGATACAGCAGTAGCAATACAAGGATATAACATCTATAGAAGAGACAGAAATGCTTATGGAGAGGTGTTGCTCTATATATTCAGAGCCATATCCCTGTAATGTTTAGAGAATATCTTATATGAAGTGTTATTGAAGTGGTGTAGTTTCAGCTTCACTTGTCACATCTAAAGCATTTTCTTTTGGGGTGTTGCTATAAGCCACCAGGTGCTAATAGTCAGTATCTAAATAATATGTGTTAAATGCTTGATAGTGTATTTGATGTAAACAGAGAGGTCTACTTTCTTGGGGACTTAAAAATTGACTGGTTTTCATCAAGCTGTCCACTCAAGAGGAAGCTTCTCACTGTAACCAGTGCCTTCAATCTGGTTCAGGTTATTAATCAACCTACCAGGGTGTTTACAAACACTACATGAACAAGATGATCCACATTTATCGATCACATTTTTACTAATACTGTAGAACTTTGTTCTAAAGCTGTATCCATACCCATTGGATGCAGTGATCACAATATAGTGGCTATATCCAGGAAAGCCAAAGTTCCAAAAGCTGGGCCTAAAATAGTGTATAAGAGATCATACAAAATATTTTTCTGTGACTCTGATGTGTATTTGTTGGTCTGATGTGATTAATAAGGAGCATCCAGACGCTGCACTTGATGAATTTATAAAATTGCTTCTTCCAATTATTGATAAACATGCACCTGTTAAGACACTGACTGTTAGAACTGTTAATTCTAATTGATGAGGAATTGAAAAAGTGTATGATTGAAATAGATGGGGCAAAAGGAGTGGCTGATAAGTCTGGCTGCACGTCTGATTGGCTGACTTACTGAAATTATGTGACTAAACTCAACAAAAAGAAGAAGAAACTGTATTATGAAGCCAAGATCAATGATAAAAAGAATGATGTCAAAAAACTTTGGAGTACTTTAAATTATGGGAAGATGTCTTATTCATCACAAAACCATTTGATGTTAGCAGTTATTTTAATGACTACTTCACTGGCGAAGTGGGCATCGAACAGTGAGCCATCATATTCATGCATAAAAAAAGGAATAATGAAAGAAAAGCATTGGAAGTTAGAATTTTATAAAGCTAGTGTCTGAGAGAAGGAAAAATTACTGTTATCGATCAATAATGACAACCCTCCTGACATTGACAACTTAGATGGAAAGCTACTGAGGACGGTAGCTTACTCTATAGCTACTCCTATCTGTCATATCTTTAATCTGAGCCTAGAGGAAAGTCTGTCCTCTGGCCTGGAGGGAAGCCAAAGTAATTTAGCTACCCATTAAAGCTTTTAACAGCAGACCTATCAGCTTGCTGCCAGCTCTTAGCAAACTGTTGGAAAAAATGGTCTATGATCAAATACAATGCTATTTGTCTGTAAACAAATTAACAACAGACATTCAGCATGCTTATGGAGAAGGCCACTCAACATGTACTGCACTGACACAAATGACTGATGATTGGTTGAAAGAAATTGATAATACGAAGATTGTGGGAGCTGTAGTGTTAGATTTGATATTATTGACCATAACCTGTTGTTGAAAAAAACGTATGTGTAATGGCTATTCAAACTCTGCCATATTGTGGATTCAGAGCTATCTATCTAATAGCACTCAAATGTTTTTCTTTAATGGAAGCTTCTCTAATGTCAAACTTTGAAAGTGTGGTCTACCTCAGGGTAGCTCCCTAAGCCCTATACTCTTTTCAATTACCTGCCACGGGCATAAACAAAGCATGTGTGTCCATGTATGCTGATGACTCAACCATATACCTATCAGCAACCAGAGCTAATGAAGTGACTGAAAGCCTTAACAAAGAGTTGCAGTCTGTTTTGGAAATGGTGGCCAGTAATAAACTGGTCCTGAACATGTGTTAAACTAAGAGCATTGTATTAGGTACAAATCATTCCTTAAGTTCTAGACCTCAGCTAAATCTGGTAATGAATGGTGTGGCTGTTGAACAAGTTGAGGACACTAAATTACTGCGCATTGCCATAGATGGTAAACTGTCAAGGGTCAATATATGTACAGTGCTTTCGGAAAGTATTCAGACCTCTTGACTTTTTCCATATTTTGTTACGTTACAGCCTTATTCTCAAATTGATTAAATATGTTTTCCCTCATCAATCTACACAAAAAAAGATGTATAGTTTTTTTTGCAAATGTATAAAAAAATAAATGAAATATGACATTCACATAAAGTATTCAGACCATTTACTCGGTACTTCGTTGAAGAACCTTTGGCAGTGATTACAGCCTTGAGTCTTCTTGGGCATGACACTACAAGCTTAGCACACCTGTATTTGGAGAGATCACTTGTCCTCAGATGCAACACTCACTACAGTGTTCCAAATTGTCTCTGGAAGCAATGTCAGCACAATAACTGTTTGTTGGGAGCTTCATTAAATGGGTGTCCATGGTCGAGCAGCTGCACACAAGCCTAAGATCACCATGCGCAATGCTAAATGTCAGCTGGAGTGGTGTAAAGCTCGCCGCCACTAAATCTCAAATCAAATCAGCATAACATTACATTCTAGAGGATTCTGTACTTCCAACTTTGTGGCAAACATTTTGAGGAAGGCCCTTTCCTGTTTCAGCATGAGAAAGCCCCCGTGCACAAAAAAAAGTTTAGCTCTGAAATCAGAATACAGCCCATTATGCACATACTGCATTTATTTTGACCAATATTTAAAAAATGTTTTGCATGTGCTTTGTATTTTGCCTTGTAATCACTCTTCTCAGGAACTGAACTTTAAATCTTGGTATATTTCGCAGCTACTATACATGTACAGCATGTACACAAAAAGGTTATTCACGTACAGTGGCGATTTTAGCATGTACATTTTGGTGGGGCAAAACGTTTTATTTAGGATGCATGCCAGCAAAGCCACTACACAACACAACACTAAACAGTTCATTAATGGTACTAAAACGGTAACAAATGGTGCCCACAAGCTTTTAGGGCCTACATAAAGTTGTCCCAACAGCAGAGTTCCAACAGCAGAATTACAAAGCCTTACCACTGCTACACCTGGCTTTCAGCGGAGCCTTGTCTGGCAGCTAAACAGTTCATTCAGCCTCGTTTACTGCCTTTAAAAAAAACGTAGTTGATATGGCTGACTTGCTGAACAAATGTGGTTTCTATTGACAATTGAGATGTACAAACTATGGCATAAGGGGACGACAAGCGGATGAGAGGCAATCCGTAATTTCGATTAAGACATTAATGAGCAAGCGATGATGGACGTAGTCAATTTAACTATTTGTTCAGCACTTTTGAAATGTACAGCGACAGAATTCAGAACATGGGCCGTTCTTACAGTGTACTCCCTGTACAACAAGTCAGAACCATAGGATAAATAAAGGGGGCATATAAACAGACAATGAAAGCCCTTACAATAGTCAATGATTACATTTCTCTAAAAAAGGTTAAAGGCAACATGTGCCCACCAAGTTAGAACAGAAGGCGAAATCAAGAGGTGAAAATAAACCAAATTATTAGGGTGAGGCACATTGAATGCCGTTTGGTTCTTTACGTGTCTTTAAAGATACGTAAATGCTTATAATTGACACGCCAAATAACACAATTCTATTATATAATTACATATCTCCCTTGCATATTACATAATTTATGCAGCAGCATACAAGACATTTTTGGACCCACCTTGAGAAGGTTGCGCAGCCGTCCTTTGTGGGCAAATTTTGTAATTAAACTTTGTTATCAAAGTCTGCCATTCTCTGGATTTATGGTGGGAACATGAAAACAAAAAACACATAGCCACTCCATTGAATAGCAGGCTAACATTAGTAGTTGCTTTGCAATGCTTGCAGTTAGCCACTGATTCCTTCCAAACGACTCATTGTTGAATTTGCGATTTCCAACTTGTTGTCTAATCTTTATGTACAATGGCCGATAAGCATCGATATGTTTTATCTATAGTTTCTCTTCATTATTTCTCTTCATATGACAAGGATTAAAAAGGATTTGCCAGTAGATTGTTGACTTGATTCATGATGATGACCGCTAGCTCAGACTTTGAAAGTAAGATGTTGACATGATCAGTCCAATCAAAGCTACTGTACACACTGTACATATGCAAAGCGAAGGCGGCGCCTGAGAAGATGGCTAACGTTCTACGTGCTCCTAAACGATTCTATTTTTATGTCCGTTTTTTTGCATTGTTTGTGACTTATTTTTTAGCTTATTTTGTACATAATGTTGCTGCTACCGTCTCTAATGACCGAAAATAACTTCTGGACATCAGAACAGTGATTACTCACCACGAACTGGCAGAATTGTTTTTTTTTTTTTTTTTACGAGTCCGACGAGCCCGACGTGAACGACATACTGCTTTCCCGGGAACAGGCCCAAATCCCCGTCATTTACGTGAAGAGACGACGGAGAAAAAGACGGAGGTCGCTCTGCCTTCTGAGAATTTGTAGGAGATTGAATAAACCCCCAGTGCCTTCCGTTCTACTAGCTAACGTGCAATCATTGGAAAATCAAACCGATGACCTATGAGGAAGATTAACCTACCAACGGGACATTAAAAACTGTAATGTCTTATACTTCACAGAGTCGTGGCTGAACAACGACATTATCAATAAACATCAGGCTGGTTATACGCTGTATCGGCAGGATGGAACAGCGCCGTCTGGTATGACAAGGAGTGGCAGACTCTGCATATATGTAAACAACAGCTGGTGCACGATATTTAAGAAAGTTATGCTCACCTGAGGTAGAGTATCTCATGATAAGCTGTAGACCACACTATCTACCTAGAGAGTTTTCATCTGTATTTTTTGTAGCTGTCTACATACCACCATAGATCGATACTGGCACTAAGACCGCACACAATGTGCTGTATTCCACCATAAGCAAACAGGAAAACACTCATCCAAAGGCGGTGCTCTTAGTGGCCGGGGACTTTAATGCAGGGAAACTTAAATCTGTTTTACCAAATTTCTATCAGCATGTTAAATGTGCAACCAGAGGGACAAAACTCCAGACCACCTTTATTCCACACACAGAGACGCGTACAAAGCTCTCAAAGCTCATCAAATTATAAGCTAAGGACCCTGGACGAAACACCTCCCTCTGTAACTGGATCCTGGACTTCCTGACGGGCCGACCCCAATTGGTCTTGTTATGACATGCATTATATGAATTAGGTCCACAGAATAATACCTAGGTGGAGGAACTTTGAATGTCCTTTGAGCTAACTAGCTAACAAGTTTGAGCTATCTAGCTAACAACTTTGTGTGTGCTGAGCGGCACCAAGTCTTACCTTTTTGTAAATCCAACGTGAAACGTGAAATCTAGGCCTATAGTATACTTAACGAGCATTGAAAAAGTTAATCCATTGTTCTCTAAACAATTCAAATTATCTCTCCCTATCTTCCTATCTGCAAAAATCACTGAAGCTGGAGACTCATATCTCCCTCACTAGCTTTAAGCACCAGCTGTCAGAGCAGCTCACAGATCACTGCTCCCTGTACATAGCCCATCTGTAAATAGCCCATCCAACTACCTCATCCCCATACTGTATTTATTTATTTATCTTGCTCCTTTGCACCCCAGTATCTCTACTTGCACATTCATCTTCTGCACATCTATCACTACGGTGTTTAATTGCTATATTGTAATTACTTCGCCACCATGGCCTATTTATTGCCTTACCTCCCTTATCTTACCTCATTTGCACACACTGTATATATACTTTTTCTACTGAATTATTGACTGTATGTTTGTTTATTCCATGTGTGACTCTGTGTTGTTGTATGTGTCGAACTGCTTTGCTTTATCTTGACCATGTAGCAGTTGTAAATGAGAACTTGTTCTCAACTAGCCTACTTGGTTAAATAAAGGTGAAATACATTAAAACAAAATCTGAATCAATCTTGTAATGTCAAATCAAGCTTGTAATGTAAGTACATTAGCCTTTAAAGGGGTGGAGGGACAGGTTTAGTTTTAAACACATACAGGCCAAGATTTCAGAGTGCAGGTAGACACTAGATTACGTTTCTGAGTGACAGAGTGAGGGCTTTGCTTAGGCGCTTTGTTGTATTTTGTTGTGTGACTAGAAAAAAATGCCTGGAATGTAAAATGACATTATTAACCGGTTCCCATGTTTAAAAAAATAACGGTTCTGGATCACTTTCGTACCAGTTTCCTTTCAGTTCTTTGAAAAATGTCATTATTTTACGGTTTTGTTCCCTGAACTGGTTCCGACCCCTGATTCACATACTTTCATATTCTATATTCAATATCTTTAACAGTACAGACAGCTGTTGCTATTCAATGAATTAGTATCTGTACCAAAATAAAGCATATTTACTTACAAGTAATGCACAAGGTATTCTGTCTAGCATATAAAACCATCAAATTGTATGTACACCGAGTATACAAAACTTTAAGAACCCCTGCTCTTTCCATGACAGACTGACCAAGTGAATCCAGATGAAAGCGATGATCCCTTATAGATGTCAGTTGTTTAATCTACTTCAATCATTGTAGACGAAGGGAAGGAGACATGTTAAATAAGGATTATTAAGCCTTGAGACAATTGAGACAGGGATTTTGTATGTGTGCCATTCAGAGGGTGAATGGGCGAGAACAAATATTGAAGTGCCTTTGAATGGGTTATGGTAGAAGGTGCCAGGCACACTGGTTTGTGTCAAGAACTGCAACGCTGCTGGGGTTTTCAAACTCAACAGTGTCCTGTGTGTATCAAGAATGGTCCACCATCCAAAGGACATCCAGCCAACTTGATAAAACTGTGGGAAGCATTTGAGTCAACATGGGCCAGCAACCCTGTGGAAGCTTTTGACACCTTGTAGAGTCTATAAATGCACATTAAACATAACAACAACAACCCATGAAATAGTTAGCAAAACATATTCTTACTATTTCAAGGTATATTGTGTATAGTTACATAAGATCTTGACCAGCTAGACCATGTTGGTCAGACCAGCTTGACCAGCATCCAACCAGCACTGACCAGCATGGACCAGCTTGAAAAGTATTCTGAATTGGTGCCCATAGTAAACTGCCTCCTACTCTGTCCCAGATGCTAATATATGCATATTACTATTGGATAGAAAACACTCTGAAGTTTCTAAAACAGTTTGAATTATGTCTGTGAGTATAACAGAACTCATATGGCAGGCAAACTTCCAAACAGGAAGTGAGAATTCTGAGAAGGGTCGATGTTAAAGTCATCGCCTATTCAATTCCCTGTAATATATGGATCTGTTTGCACTTCCTACGCCTTCCACTAGATATCAACAGTCTGTAGAACGTGGAATGAAGCCTCTAGTGTGATGTGGGGCCGGATGGCAGCTATTTGAGTCAGTGGTCTGGCAGAATGCTAGTTCCTGGTCATGCGCGCTAGTCATGAAATGGCCATGTGTTCCATTACTTATACAGACATGAAGAAATGCTCCGGTTGGAACGTTATTGGATATATATGATAACAACATCCTGAAGATTGATTCTCTACTTAATTTGACCAGTTTATTCGACGAGGAATATAACTTTTTGAAGTTTTCGTCAGAGTTCGCCTGGACCGGCGCCAGCGTTTGGACACGTGAACTAAACGTGCTAGCAAAATTAGCTAATTGGACACTAGTAATGGACATTATCGAACAAAACAACGATTTATTGTGGAACTAGGATTCCTGGCACTGCATTCTGATGAAAGATCATCAAAGGTAAGGAAATATTTATGATGTAATTTCGTATTTCTGTTGACTCCAACATGGCGGAGAAATGTTGTGTATTTCTGAGCGCCGTCTCAGATTATTGCATGGTATGCTTTTTCCAAAAGTAAAAAAAAAATCTGACACAGCGGTTGCATTAAGAACCAGTGTCTTTAATCTTTAATTATCTGTAAAACTTTAATTATCTGTAATCTTTCATCAAAATTTATGATGAGGATTTCTGTTATTTGACGTGGCTCTCTGTAATTACTCCGGATATTTTGGAGCCATTTCTGAACATGGCGCCAATGTAAACCGAGATTTGTGGATATAAATATGCACATTATCGAACAAAACATAAATGTATTGTGTAACATGATGTCCTATGAGTGTCATCTGATGAAGATTATCAAAGGTTAGTGATTCATTTTATCTCTATTTCTGCTTTTGTGTGACTATCTTTGGCTGGGGAAAATGGCTGTGTGTTTTTTGGGATTTGGTGGTGTAAAACATTTTAAAAATCGGACACGATGGGTAGATTAACAAGATGTTTATCTTTCATTTGCTGTATTGGACTTGTTAATGTGTGAAAGTTACATATTTCCCCCCCAAAAAATTGAATTTCGCGCGCTGCCTTTTCAGAGGAATGTTGTGGGTGTTTCGCTAGTGGAACCCCTGGGCTAGAAAGGTTAATAAATATCAAGGATTTTATTCTGGTTACATGATGATCGATGCTTGGCTGACATTTGACAAATTAAAATAATCCTGCACTGTCTATAATAATCTCATCATATGTGACTCACCACCTGGATTGGGATTTATGTATCAACATTTAAATTACATATGTTTTTACATTGGATAAAAGTAGAGACTCAGAGTCACAAAATGGTATATCATACAGTACAGAGCATTTTTGAGGAACAATGGGAAAGTAATTCTCTTTTGAAAGTTGATACACTTGTAAACTCACTTTTGAGAAAAGGGCCTTTGAATGTTTTGGTACCTACTGGAGAGCCCTCCTTTGTCTACACCCATTCAGCATTGTTAACAACCTCTTAAGCCAGCCCCACCCATCTCTTGAAGGATTCACATGAGATCATGTGCTAAACAGTGAGTAGTGTAGTAAAGATTGAGACTAAAAGTGGTAGTAGCCTACAATAAGGAAACAATCCAGGTTTAACAGAAAGTGTCCAGATAAAAAATATTTAATAAATATTAGATGACGCTTACCCAGACACACTTGTCTAAATTGATGGGTCATGTGAAAGAAATGCTAAAACCCCCAGCCACATCTTGCCAAGTGGATGGGTCTCTACAGAAGGTGGAAACGGTATAGCCAAATGGTTACTTGCATAGTAGCAATATCAGAAAAAGATAGTGTCAATATACGTAAAAGAATATACAGTATGTACAAGAACAATATCAATAATGATATAAATCAGGGGTAAAGTGGCTGAGCAGCAGGATAACATTTTTTGTAGCAGCAACGTGTGTTAAGAGAGAGTCATTTGAATAGAGGCACTGCAGATAGTGCTGATGACTGGTCCATCCGAAACACGCATGGACAAGGGACTCTGTATTTGGAGAGCCTGTTTCTGTCTTGCCCTTGACTTTGGTGCAGGGCAAGTGATGTCCATAGCCTCTTCGTCGTAAAACTCCCTGATCTTCTCAAAAATATATGTTTGTCTAGCTGTGTCCAGTCCAGGTGGTGCTCGTACAGGCAGACCATCTATGGGAGGAAGGATGTCAGCGTTGCGTAGCAGAAACTTGGTCCCGACAGCCGGAATGCTCCTTGGCGACAACAACACCAGGCTCCAGAGCATCGAAGCTGTAAAACAGGGAACAACAACAACAACAAAAAATCAGAAGACATTACAACATCACCTCCCAAATTTAGATAAGAATAACCTTATTCAATGAAAATTATTTTCACCTGAAGTGCTGGTACTGCATGATCGGTCAGGTGTTGTTGCCAGCCATAGCTTTCCACCAGCACCGTACCATCCTCCAGTCCAACCAGCTGTGGGATGTTGAACCCTGTCACAGTGCTGTCCTTCACAACACCAGCAATCTCAGACAAAGTGTTCACTCTGGTCTTTCTGAAGCGCTGCTTGATGAGGCCCAAGCACTAGTCGGGGGTGTGGCCTGTGATCAGGAAGTGAAGGTCCATACTGTGGTGGAGCTTGTGCATGGTCCGCCAGGCACAATACCGGAGCACAAACTTGTTCTTGTTTTGGCCACTGCAGTTATCACAATTCAGGTCCACAGGTGTTTCCCCAACTCTGTAGTTGTTGAAGAAATGGTGCATTTAGTTGATGACTGCGCTGCTTCCTTTGCTTGCTTGGGCCAGCTCTCTTTTTGATGGGAGGCATTAGACCATTGTCCTCGTATGACTGGTGGAGGAGAGTCAGGCGTGTTCTACTGATGCTGAATCGCAAATTCCAGATACAAATATGTTAGCATTATTATACAATAGATGCGAAATGGCATTCTGAGATAACATCACTACACACATTTCATACACGTAATGTTAGCTAGCTATCTAACAGCAAGCTTGAATAATATCCAGCATGTAACCTAATGCACACCTGATCTACTTTGATTGGCGTCTGTGCTATTGATTAACACTAGAAAAGTCAGGCCTCGTTGGACCTCCCTTCGGACCAATGACGTGTCTGTTGAAATTCAACATTCTAGCAGTCTAATAAATACATTTAATTTATGCTATCGTAAAAATTATAATTTGGTTGTGTTTATGAAGGTCTTAGGTAACTGTCATGCCCTGACCATAGTAAGCTGTTTATTCTCTATGTTGGTTGGGGCGGGATAGTGACTAGGGTGGGTCATCTAGGTTTTTTGTATGTCTATGTTGGCCTGATATGTTTCCCAATCAGAGACAGCTGTTTATCGTTGTCTCTGATTGGGGATCATATTTAGGTAGCCATTTCCTCATTTATGTTTGTGGGATCTTGTCTACGGATAGTTGCCTGTGTGCACCAGTAGCTTCACGTTTCGTTTGTGTTTGTTTTGTTTTGCTGAGTTTCGATTTATTAAAAATATGTGGAAATCTACTCACGCTGCGCCTGTGTCTACTCATTACGACGAACGTGACAGTAACATTATAATACGAAAGAAAATGTATTTCAAAGAACACAATAGTATTTCCATTAGTTTATGTAACTGTAGGCTGTACGTACAAAGTAAAAACCACTACAACACCACAACTCAAGTGTGAGAATCCATTAAATAAACACCATAACAAATATAATGAATTATTCATTTGTTAAGAGCAGGTCTTAAGAAAAGTATTTTCAAAACAACAGAATGGCATATTTTGAGTTTAAATTACTGTGCTTTGAGTGTTGCAAGTGCATGTGGCGAGCATGTGTAACACACTAATTCTGCCCAGAATGTTGAAATAGAGCTCAAGGGGTCAGATTCTGATCTTTCTGATACTATATAGACATCAAAACATCTTATCTGCTTGTAGAGGAAATTCACTTTTTGGTACTCCATTTAATTTCTCTGCCTTTGTGTCAATTCCAAGCTGCACTGTTAATCAGATTCTTCATATACATTTTAACAATTGATAATATTATCATCCATCAGACTATTGTCAATTTAATATTGTCTTTAGGCTGACTCTATTATTATATGTGAGAAATTAGTTTCAATGTAGTTTCGATGGGGCATCATCCCCCCCCAAAAAAAGAAATTTCCTCGTCAAACTGTTCATAACACAAGTTCTGTTTGTGATATTAAGATTCTAACCATGATAGTGTGTTAGACTAAATTTAGGAAAGGTCAAGAACGAGGTGGACATAACTTTAAAAATGCTAAGTAATTAAAAAAGTAAATGTATTTATGACACTCTCAGCAAGTATAGCCTAGGCCGCTTAGCCCCCTAGCCTAGGCCGCTTAGCCTAGCCTGCCATCTCCTGGTTGCTGAGCCTAGTCTACTATCTCTTGGTTGCTGAGTCTAGCCTAGCCTATTATCTCCTGGTCCCTGAGCCTAGCCTACTATCTCTGTTATACCTCTGAAAGGAGGGAAATATGAGAAATGATTCACACTGACACGTAGCATCAGCGGCGTATTACATAGAGCCCCGACCCCAAGTTTGGGAACCAATGTACTAACTTCTCTCTGCTAACTTCCTCTCTCTCTCTCTGTGTCCTCTGCTTCCTCCTGCATGCATTGCAGCCTGCCTCAGCCTCACCGCTGAGCGCTACATCAATGTTTGTCTCAGTATTCTACTCTCTGTAAAGCAAAGTTATTAAAACTTAGTAGGGTATTTTTTTGCTCCTGCTGAGGTAGACTCAGTTTAATGTTAGCTTCTTACTTCATCCTGCTGGCTAAGTAATACTAGCCAGAGCCCTTCAACATTACTGCAATACAAGTATCTGGAAGCAGCTAGCCACCTGACTGACTGACATATCTATATGCGACTATTTACCAGTTGTGCACTCCAGAGGAGGTTTTGGGAGGAGCTATAGGAGGACGGGCTCATTGTAAATGCTGGGATGGAATTAGTGGAACGGAGTCCAACACGTTGTTTCCATGTGCTTGGTGTGTTTGGTACCATTCCATTTCATGGGCCCCTCCTCCTACAGCTCTTTCCACCAGCCTCCTCTGGAGCATTCATTTCCCGAGAGTCGTTTTTTGATTATTTGGGGGATGTCTGTGGAAACGGCAGGAGTTGCGGGACGGTTTTAAAATGGCCTTTGGTCCTTTGAAGAACACTGCAAAGATTCCTGGGTACACCACAAAGGCTGCTGGGATAAGAGTATAGTATTTTCTACCATGCCTCTCATCTTTGTTGTGTGGTGTTGTGTGGGTGAAAAACAAATACAATACATTACATACTTAGTGTACCTCACATAATACAACACAGAAGCATACAAGGTAATGTAAACTGCAAACAGTTGAAGAAGCAGCAGTTATTCTTCCTGGGGTCCACAATTTCAAGTATATAATTGTATAAGTTCACAATGAAATTCTAAATTTTCTCCAATAGAAGGTGCTCTTGACCAATCTAAGCTCAGGTTCATCACAATACAACAAGTCTACCAAGCCCTCGTCTCAAGAGAGATTTATACAATAGTGTATTGAGCTCAGAGCTGATGGCAATAAAGGATAATGATTTATCTTACCTTGCTCATCTCCGGGCCTCCATCTTCACAGGGTGTAGTGATGTTGACTGTGATGGTCTGGTTACTAACAGGGTTGGCAGCTACACAGCAGTAAATTGTGTTGTAATGTTCTCTCTCTACCTCCAGAGGGAGTAAGAGGTTAGGTTGGTGGTGAGATCAGGTCTGTTGAGATCTCACCTGCACCTGTAAGGTCCTAACCATTAGGACATGGAGGGTTAAACTTAATTTGAGGCTGTTATGTCTTGTTGGTATGTCGGCCTATGTTTACCTTTATTTGCTTAAATTATGTGCATTTGGTTTATTGATTGCAGCCTAACATGGTGGGAATTATGTTAGAGCAACTATTTGTACTGAACATACCAGCAGCCTATTTTACAGCTACACCTAAACCTTAAGTGTAATCCTGTATGTCCTAATAATATAATTTAAATGAAAGGACATTGCATAGGCCTACGGTATGGATGATTTATAGGTTGGTTTGTTGTATTGAAACAATGTGTTTTATTTATCTCACTGCAAACCATTCCACTCTTTACTTCTGTTGGAGAGAGAGAGAGGTAAATAGGGTAGTAAATTGAGCTCTTTCATGGGAGAAGGAAGCTCTTACAGGTTGTGGTCTGCACAATATCTCTAACATGGTCTCAGGGGAATTCGTAAGACTACTATATAAATATGTTCCCCACCATTTAGTATGATACATTACTTTAGGTTAGGTTACATTATGAATGGAATAACGGTCGTACAATATCACACGAATTAGAGGACGGCATCACAGTCCTTACGGATTGGATGACGTAACCTATCATACATCTTGGAGGATGTGTCGTATTACACGTGTTTCTCTGAGACCAGGATGCTTGTTGTGTTGTAACAACAATTAGAATTATGGGGAGAATTTACGTTAGTGGTTCGGAGAACTAACGACAAAGGTTAGGATAATTTACATAAAAAGTTAGGTGAATTGGGTGAAGGTTAGAATAATGGTTAGGGGAAGGGGAAGCTAAAATGCTACAGTTGACCCTGATGATACTTAAACACACAACATTTGGATTGCTAGACGGTCGTGATATATGTCCTACCCATCCTCACTGACCAACCTCCCTCCTATAATTTCTGTCTTAATTAATAAGTAAACTTCTGTCTTTATAATCAATACTACTTATTGGAGGGGCAAAGATTTACGTAAAATACCAAACGTCTGTCCACCGAGTCCAATCTGGCTCAATAACTGCAGAGTAGGTGAAAGAGATCGTGGGAAAGTCTTTCTTTTTTCCAGAGCAGGTGTTGGAAGTGGGCAGTTACATTTATGAAGGGCAATATTGCACAGGTGTACCCTGCTAAACAAAGCATTATCAACCTTGATAAGAGATTAGAAAACCACCCACACTGGGACAATGTTACAGGATACTTAACTGTGTCAGACTTTCAGATAGAAGATTCTGGGGTTTATACTGTGGAGAATACAGATGGAGAGAGGAGAAGCCGTAAATTTGAGCGTGTGTGTTTTGACCACTTTATCGTAAAGTTTTTTTTACATACAAATTACAAATTATTTACACTGTACCTTCATTCAATTAATCAATATTAAGATGAAACATTTACATTTCAGTACTGGACAATCATTCTGCCAACTCTCCTATATTAGGCCTACATATAGGCTGGTGTCTAGTGAAAAAGTTAAACACTCAGAGACCTCTGCATCAGAAAAACTGAAAGAGGGTATGGCTAGTCTGTGTTTTATACAGTAATGTTACTCATTTCCTGTAACAAAACACTGCCGTCACCATATTGCGCAATCTGAACTTTGTGGGCAAATACACAGAATGATAAATGAGGCACTCATATTTTCTGACCAAATGTGATTAAAAATATAATTGGCATGGCATAATTTACAAGACATGTTTTTAAATAAAATATAAATTGGCACAATAATGCATGGCCACAGTCCAAATGTAAAACCAAAGAAAGGTTTAATAACTGTATTTTTCATCATTTTACCCATAATGCAGTGCAATCTACAGCATTAATGCTGTAAAACACTTGCATGTTATTATACTGTGCATCCTACAGTGTTTTACTATTGAAATTACAGAAAAGTCTTACAGTGTAACTAAATAGTTAGTTTACAAATAAATGTTAAAAACTTTACCTCATAGCAGTTTGTCGGACAGAGAACTCTCGCGAGCGGTCATCACCAGCTGTCTGCTTCCTTAGATACAGATAATGTGATTGGCAGACATGATCAGCAGCAATAGTACCATGGACAGTACTCGGCGGCGTTTGCCTGTCCAGCTAGCGAATATAAAATTAAGTATTTGGAAAAAAAAGCAAGAATTGACATTGCCAACAAAAGTAAATGAGTTAAACAAATATACATGCTGACTTTGGTTGCCAGCTGTTCAGTGTTTCCTCCAAGCAAGCATTGTGTCAAGAAGCAGTGCGGCTCGGAGGGGTCGTGTTTCGGTGGACGCACGGCTCTTCTCCTCTCCCGAGTCCGTACGGGAGTTGCAGCGATGAGACAAGACTGTAACCACCAATTGGATATCTCGAAATTGGGCAGAAAAAGGGTAAAACAATATATATATATATAAAAATATGAAAATAACACGCCAAAAAAATCAGCTCCTTCCTCGATAGAGATCGATCATCTCAAAAACTAAAGCAGGTACTGCATCTTGGTTTGTTCCACCACCTATGCCGGTTAGTGTGTGTCAGACACGGATCTACTAAAACAGTGATTTTGGCAGACAGCATAGGCAGAAGCTCTATAGAGATGAGATGAAATCATAACGTCATCAAATCAAATAAATGTAATATACGCAACTGAAATATAAAACACAAACCACAAAAATAATTTCCAAATAAAATGTTTAGAGGTGGAGAAATTGTTGTTTTCTCTAATGCAAGTCCTATGGGGTGAAAACTCTTGAAGTTTTAGTGAAGTATAATTCATTTAAAATAAAATAAATTCTAGTGGAAAATGCTGGTGGATAATTCAAGTGTATAGGATCCTAAACCATTTTAGAAGAACATGAGTTTGGTATGTGAGTTTGTGTGGGTGAGACATAAACACAGAAAGATATTAGGCTTATACCGTCTGCATACTTTATTCTCAAGTGCCTGGAGTATGTACGCTGGAATCATCACCGATTTGCATACCTCGTTCACTTAGATCATGTCAAAACAATGTTGTAGAGAAGCACTGTAAAGTTACACTCCCAGACCTACCTACCCATGCAGAATTGCCCTCCTGTTTCCAGTGTAACACTTTCACTTTTAGAAATCCTAAGGCCTACATGGATCCGACAAAAACTATGAGTAGACCTTAAATATAAATGAGAACTATTTTGTTCGCTGCAGTGGAATGTATTCATAGCAGTGGTATTTCACCACATAGGCCTGCGTGTCAGACGGGACTCCTGTACGCAGAGAAGACTGTGTGAGGCTGCTTCTCAGTGGGGTCAAACCACTAGTAACATGTGCTAGAAAAGCGCTGACCACACAATGTGACAGACTGATGGGAAAGGAAAGGAGTCTGTGGTCACAAGCAGAGACACAGTCGCATATGTACAGTGGAGTCTGCAATTATTGGATGCCTTGATAAAGGTTAGCAAAAAATATAAATAATTCACACCATTGGTGTGCGTGGTCAAAGACCTCTATTTTCATGACATCTGACCATATCCCTGCCTGGAGTTTGATAAATGGCATTAGCACCTGGATTGGAACTAGGACAATGGTCATATGACCTGAAGTTAGAGCTTGTTGGCCACACATGCCAGCGGTGGGTTCTGCCTATGAAAGAACAATGCATATGCAGAAAATACCTCATCCCTACTGTAAAATATGGTGGTGGATCTTTGATGTTATGGGGCATTGTGAACGGCATTGTGGTCAACGGCATTGTGAACTTTACAGTACCAGGACATTTTAGCCCAAAAAAGACACGTTCGGACACAGGATGCAGGTCAAATAAAGTGTCACTTCCTCTGCTTGGTCAGGCAGTTGCATTTTTTTTTACCTGTCTGATTCACTTCTCTAAATGTTGAAAAAGCAGAAGTAACACACACACACACACACACACACACACACACACACACACACACACACACACACACACACACACACACACACACACACACACACACACACACTCTCTAACAATGATTACTTGAGTAGCTGGACTTCTCTGACGCCAAAAAGACTACAAGCACAGACACAGTTAGTACACATAGTAACAAATGACTCCTGAGTGTTTGCAGAACCTTTCCTGGAGGCGAGCATCTGTGTATCTCTGTCAGTTAGTCACATCCTCCCTAGCCATATATTTACTTTCCTTTATTTGTACTTCATCTAAAGAGTGCAAGTTGACATTTACTATGCAGCCCTCATGGCTACAACTGTAGCAACACAATGAGAAGCCACACAGCTCATGTAGTATAAAGTAATGCCTTTGTTATTTTCATATAGTTGTTACAGTATTTGCAAAGTCTGTGGACATTTGAAGCTTGGCTTCGTGGTTCAGTTTTCCTTTCACCATGTAGATTCTGTTGAAACATTTCTGAGAGGTAGATATTGATTTCCATTTCGACTTAGAAAGTGATCTCAGGTGACATTTTATTCTTCGCAAAATGCACACGTGATAAAGCGTAGTTCAGGTCTGGCTCCAAACCCATATTCATTATCCCCAGCACCATGACACCAGTGACTACATATGTGAAATGGCACCTTTCACCTGTGTTCTCTGTTTGTCTGTGTTCTCTGTTTGTCTCTATATTATCATTAATTGTATCAATAATTGAATTGAGAATGAGAACAGCTGTAAATATTTTTGATTGTCCCTTCACTGTACAATGCATTCCGAAAGTATTCAGACCCCTTCCTATTTTCCACATTTAGTTACGTTACAGCCTTATTCTACAATGGATTAAATGCATTTTCCCCTCATGCATCTACATCAATCCACACCCCATAATGACGGAGCAAAAACTGTTTGTTAGAAATGTTTGCAAAAAACGGAAATATCACATTTACATAAGTATTCTAACCCTTTCTTACGAGACTCGAAATTGAGCTCAGGTGTATCCTGCTTCCATTGATCGTCCTTGAGATGTTTCTACAATTTGATTGTAAATTCAATTGATTGGACATGATTTGGAAAGACACATACTGTACCTGTCTGTTTAAGGCCCCCAGTTGACAGTTCATGTCAGAGCAGAAACCAAGCCATGATATCAAAAGAATTGTCCGTAAAGCTCCGAGACAGAACTGTGTTGAGGCACAGATCTGGGAAAGGGTACCACAACATTTCTGCAGCATTGAAGGTCCCCAAGAATACAGGGGCCTCCATCATTCTTAAATGGAAGAAGTTGGGAACCACCAACCAAACTGACCAATCAGGGTAGAAGGGCCTTGGTCAGGGAGGTGACCAAGAACCCAATGGCCACTCTGACAGAGCTCCAGAGCTCCTCTGTGGAGATGGGAGAACCTTCCAGAAGGACAACCATCTCTGCAGCACTCCACCAATCAGGCCTTTATGGTAGAGTGGCCAGACGGAAGCCACTCCTCAGTAAAATGCATTTGACAGCCCACTTGGAGTTTGGCAAAGGCACCTAAAGGACTCTCAGACCATGAAAAACAAGGTTCTCTGGTCTGATGAAACCAAGATTGAACTCTTTGGCCTGGCTGCAAAGCGTCACAACTGGAGGAAACCTGGCACCATCCTTACGGTGAAGCATGGTTGTGGCTGTGGGGATGTTTTCCAGCAGCAGGGAGACTAGTCTGGATCGAAGAAAGAAAATGAACGGAGCAAAGTACAGAGAGATCCTTGATGAAAATCTGCTCTAGAGCGCTCAGGAACTGGGGTGAAGGTTCACCTTCCAACAGAACAATGACCCAAATCAAATCAAATTTTATTTGTCACATACACATGGTTAGCAGATGTTAATGCGAGTGTAGCGAAATGCTTGTGCTTCTAGTTCTGACAATGCAATAATAACCAACGAGTAATCTAACCTAACAATTCCACAACTACTACCTTATACACACAAGTGTAAAGGGATAAAGAATATGTACATAAAGATATATGAATGAGTGATGGTACAGAACGGCATAGGCAAGATGGTATCGAGTAAGGTTTTTACATATGAGATGAGTAATGTAGGGTATGTAAAAATAAAAGTGCATAGTTTAAAGTGGCTAGTGATACATGTATTACATAAAGATGGCAAGATGCAGTAGATGATATAGAGTACAATATATACATTATATTAAGTGCCATTGTATAAAGTGGCTAGTGATACATTTTTTATCAATTCCCATTATTAAAGTGGCTGGAGTTGAGTCAGTATGTTGGCAGCAGCCACTCAATGTTAGTGGTGGCTGTTAAACAGTCTGATGGCCTTGAGATAGAAGCTGTTTTTCAGTCTCTCGGTCCCTGCTTTGATGCACCTGTACTGACCTCGCCTTCTGGATGATAGCGGGGTGAACAGGCAGTGGCTCGGGTGGTTGTTGTCCTTGATGATCTTTATGGCCTTCCTGTGACATCGGGTGGTGTAGGTGTCCTGGAGGTGTCCACACAGCCAAGACAACGCAGGAGTGGCTTCGGGACTGAATGTCCTTGAGTTGCCCAACCATTGCCAGGACTTGAACCCAACTGAACATCTCTAGAGATACCTGAACATCGCTGTGCAGTGATGCTCCCCATCCAACCTGACAGAGCTTGAGAGGATCTGCAGAGAAGAATAGGAGAAAATCCCCCAAATTAAGAATGCAAGCCTGTAGCATCATACCAAAGAAGAAGGCTGTAATCGCTGGCAAAGGAACTTCAACAAAGTACTGAGTAAAGGGTCAGAATACTTATGTAAATTTTATATTTCATTTTTTACTTTGTGATTATGTGGTATTGTGTGTAGATTGATGAGGGGGAAAAAATGGTTTAATCAATTTTAGAATAAGGCTGTTGCAGGTAATGTTTCATTTAGGGGACAGAGTGGCGCAGTGGTCTAATGCACTGCATCGCAGTGTTAGTGGTGTCACTACAGACCCGGGTTCGAACTGGCTTGTCTAGTTAAAAAAGTATTTTTTATTTATTTATTAAGATGCTGTTGTTCAGCTTGTTGTTGTCTATTTCTCAGCAAATGAAAGACATTTAGTGCATGCCAACCACCCCTAATTCACACTTTCAAATTGCGGTCAAGCCCTGCCCATCATTACCACATGGTGCCAGGCAACACATAAAGCACTTTGAAGGCTAATGCTTTTTTATTGATCCAATATGGTGTGTCCCCGTATAACCCAAGACAGCAAGATAATAAATTCCATATAAGACACTATTAGTAAAATATCAACCATATTGTGCATACAGTATTCCTGTAGTGAGGCAGTCTTATTTGACTTTGCATACATGTTTTATTATATTCTCCTTTGACAGAGGGCAGAGGGATGTTTTATCAGGTGAGGTTAGCAACAGTTAAACCTAGTGTGACACAGGCACAGCAAAGCCACGATGGAGGTGAAAATACACTGTGACCAATTACTCTTAAAGTCTGAGAAAGTCACATCCAGACCTGAAATAGAAATGAGGAGTTGAGGGTAAAGGAGATTGAGAGCATGGTTTGTGGTGTGAGCTGTATTGTAAACCTAGTGTGACACAGGCACAGCAAAGCCAAGATGGAGGTGAAAATACACTGTGACCCATTACTCTTAAAGTCTGAGAAAGTCACATCCAGACCTGAAATAGAAATGAGGAGTTGAGGGTAAAGGAGATTGAGAGCATGGTTTGTGGTGTGAGCTGTATTGCGTAAGAAGCTGTACAGTGCTGGAGGAAGGTACCACATCGCTCCTATAAGCAAGTGAGAATGAGAGTGACTGACCCATATAGGCTACTGACTACAGTGAGAACAGACAGAAAAGCGATAACCACACGCTATAGTGAGAAAGAAGCTCATTTCTACATAGCATGCAATGCAATCGCACAAGCACACATGTATATTCACGCAACCACCATACTCTGGGGATGATGAAGGGGTTGATGGAATCCATGTGGGTTGACATGTTCATTTTGATACATGTGTATTTGTAGTCTTAATTGAGCAACCAGAAGCATCTACCACACTCCATTTGTGGGTTTTGTTATTAGACTAACGTCAGGGGCTTATTCAAAGAACCTTGCAAATAGAACAGTGATGTACAGAAGATCAGAAGTCGTCTGTGTAGGCCTATATTCTGTAGAACACATTCATTTCAGCTATGCTTCTGATCATATGTAAATAAAATAACTACACCACAGTCATAGAAAGAGACACGCAACTCTGATGGTAGCTGCAGAATCCTGGATAACTTTCAAATATAGTATTTTTAAATCATGCATAGCTTTGAAAATATATAGCATCTGACAACTCAAACATTTATATTTCTACAAATGCAATTTGTTTTTCAGTTATTTTCAAAATGCAGTTCTGGACGTATTTATTCCATTTTCTTTTGTACTGCGCTGTTTTCTCTTGACACATTTACGACCATTTTCCATTCTCTCACAATGGACATTAACATTCAGTAACCTTCATTGTAAATGTACACAATACCACAATACATCTGTTGTGGTTGAAGGATCGAAACCATGCGTGTTCTTCAGTCCGGCCAGAGTCCGTCATTGAACAGGAAGTTACCAAAACACAGAAGTAGATAAAAATCTGTGGTTTTCGACAATGGGTTTATGGGATAGCTAGCAACTTGTAAATAATTACCCATTCCTATAAGTGGGTACTATTTTTATGACTGTTACCTCCCATTTTACTTTATTGTAAATGTACTGATGTTTGTTTTTGATGATAATTAAAAACAGGTCGCA
The DNA here is from genome assembly GCF_045679555.1 of Salvelinus alpinus. NCBI lineage: Eukaryota > Metazoa > Chordata > Actinopteri > Salmoniformes > Salmonidae > Salvelinus > Salvelinus alpinus. The sequence goes on from NC_092091.1 coordinate 56,031,481, forward strand.
AGCTAGAATTTAGCGTAGCTTTTAGCTAGCTAGTTAGATGCTCTGTACGCTAGCATGACTTGCTAGAAAGTTACAGAAATAAGTTGATGAAAAAGTAACAAAACAAACAGGTTTATTATCAACTGAAACAATATTTTTCTACTGCATTGAATGAAAAGGTCGTATTTTGCAATCGCCCAATATAAATGAAATCCCTGATGAGAGACTATGCTATATTTTGTCTTGCGTGTTGTGAAACCCTCCCAGAGCTGTATTGCAGTATTGCAGTAGGTTTGTAATAACTGCAATATATACATTCCTACTGCACTGCAATATATTTGTAGCTAAGGGATGGCTTATTCGAAGATGGCTCAGCCTACTCTCTGAATAGCCATCAATATTTCAAGATCAATGCATGTGTTGTCAATTTAAGACTTCAAAATGTATGTCTTTTCAGATAGGCCTAACAAGATTCAGGTGTTACAATTATACAGCAGTCCCGACGACGCTCCGTGTAAACTTTAATAATCCTCAGTTGCAATACGGTTTTGGAAACCTTTGAAACGTTACTTTCAAATCATCGAGAAATCATTTTTAAAAACAAAAAGGATCCCACGGCCATATTTCCATATTACACCAACTCTGTGTGTGCTTGTTCATGGAACAGAAAGAGCTATCCAGCATCTCAGAACACCTGTGTGTAACAGAAGAGGGAAGCCAGAAAAGTGTTGAACTGAAAATATAAATGTATTAATCAAGACTCGCAGACTGTTTTGGCTGCAAGAGCCAGTTCAATTCTGGACATAAAATATAAAGATCTTGGACGGTAATGGAGTAGACTAGCCATCATGGGGTAGGCTACCGGTTGCTTGCCTATCAGCAGATTAATTTCTCTTTCCACTGCTGTTATAGAGACATCCTCTTGTTTATCCTATCTGAGCATAGGCCTGTCTATGGCATTTTATTACACAAATATTTACAGAGGAGGTAGAGACGGCGGGTGAGAGAGAGCATGGATGGTGGTGTGTGAGTGCAAGGGTGGTGGTGTGTGTGGTGATTTAGAGGCCCCAGGCAGAGGCCATGTCTGAGGCACCCGCCCATGTCTATTTAACACAATCATGGTTGCTGAATGAAGGGCAGTTCAGAGCCGGTTCTTTTAAGTGAATGAATCAGAATGAAAATGCTAGCTGATAATACTTTTCCTGACCGATTTGTTCTTTAAAAGCTGTTTGCAGTCCAGAAAAAGGACAGTTATTTAAAAATATATAGGTCCATTATCATTTCTACATATTTTCTATCTGTTCTCTTTCAGTCGGTCACTCGGTATAACATACTATGCGGAGTTAACGACCAATCATATTTACCTGAAGAAATCAGGATGCCTAGCCCGCACTCGAAAGCCCGTCTTCCTGGTGCTAATACCGAAGCACACATTCATTTCTTCAATTCTTTGCTCTTCAGATCACCTGAAGGAAGAATGTGTCAAGGAATTTACAAAATGTTCAATCACACAAAGACTACCAAATTCAGCTGTGACTTAGGTCTATGATAGTGGGTCGAGAGTACTGGTGCCCCTAGATGTTGTCAGTTTTGGGTCTTGGTATCGGTCTTTGTATTTGCTAAAAGCCAACTATTTTCTGCTCTGCCTGTGTAGCTAATTCTTCCTCGCTTGAGTAAGATGGCCAGTGGTAAGATTAAGTTCACAAAGGCTAACCAGCCGAGTTTAAACTTCCGGCCATACCCTAGGGCATGTAGTTTCACAATGCAAATGAAAGATACTCAGGAGTGCTGTCCTGTTTGTCTGGGGTGGAAACACACTCAGGAGGCTTTGGATCGTACCAGTTTGTGTGACCATTGTCTCTGGCTGTGTTCAACTTCCATTTAGTGTTGGGCTGACTTTGTGAGAGAAATTGGGGCCCCAAAGGGTCTTCCGGTGAAGCGACCTCAGGAATGGGGAAGTCTGAAGCATGAAGAGAGCAGAGCCGATTTCTCTGGCAGTGTTTAGAGTACAGATTCTGGGATGATATACTATCCCTGGTTGGCTCTGGAGGATTTTCAGAGTTTGAATAGGATTAACTCAGTCTGGTGGAACCTAAAGTCCCGGCTTTGGATTTCGACGGGGGAGAGTGAACTATTGGTCTTCTCCACTGCAGTGGAGTTCCACCAGCTTTGGGGGAATGTATTTATCTCCTGTCCCTGCAGTGGTGAAGTGTCGCTTACCCCTCTTTAAAGATTTTACCGATGAGCTAAAGGCGAGCTGTGATACCTCTCTTTCGACCAAGCTGGTGAAGTGATGTGCCGCCCTTTGGGACTCCCAATCACGGCCAGATGTGATACAGTCTGGATTCAAACCAGGGACTGAGATGCAGTGCCTTAGACTGCTGTGGCACTCAGGAGCCCAGTAGAGGGTATGGGAGGAGGCTGGGAGATTTGCACACTGCTGATGGATGGAAAGCTGGCGAGTTACTTTGCTCAAGATGCTAAAAAGGGGGATAATCCTAGCTCGGTGATTCCGAATAAACAGTGCCGATTCTCAGAGCATCAGCTGGACAGAGAGTACCAAGCTGCGGGTGTCGCGGACCGGTTGTTGAATGTGGTTGCAATGCTATAGAAGTATCATATCGATTTGCTGCAAGAGTTTAAAACCTCTACCGCTTCTCTCTCCCGGATCCGGGATCCTCCTAATCAAAAAAGCTGACTAGCATAGCCTAGCCTAACGCGACAGGGATATCATATAATATAATTTTCATGAAATCATAAGTCCAATACAGCAAATGAAAGATAAACATCTTGTGAATCCAGCCATCATTTCCGATTTTTAAAATGTTTTACAGCGAAAACACAATATGTATTTCTATTAGCTAACCACAATATTTCGCAACAAAGCCTCCTTCACTCACGCCGCCAAACTTACCCTAGTAAAACTGACTATCCTACCGATCCTCGACTTCGGCGATGTCATCTACAAAATAGCTTCCAATACTCTACTCAGCAAACTGGATGCAGTTTATCACAGTGCCATCCGTTTTGTTACTAAAGCACCTTATACGACCCACCACTGCGACCTGTATGCCCTAGTCGGCTGGTCCTCGCTACATGTTCGTCGTCAGACCCACTGGCTCCAGGTCATCTACAAGGCTATGCTAGGTAAAGTGCCGCCTTATCTCAGTTCACTGGTCACGATGGCTACACCCACCCGTAGCACGCGCTCCAGCAGGTGTATCTCACTGATCATCCCTAAAGCCAAAACCTCATTTGGACGCCTTTCCTTCCAGTTCTCTGCTGCCTGCGACTGGAACGAATTGCAAAAATCTCTGAAGTTGGAGACTTTTATCTCCCTCAACAACTTTAAACATCTGCTATCCGAGCAGCTAACCGATCGCTGCAGCTGTACATAGTCCATCTGTAAACTACCCACCCAATTTACCTACCTCACCCCCCATACTGCTTTTATTTATTTACTTTTCTGCTCTTTTGCACACCAGTATCTCTACTTGCACATGATCATCTGATGATTTATCACTCCAGTGTTAACTTTTACTGCCTCAGAAACCCGGATCCGGGAGCACCCCCCACCCCCCACACACTGATTAGCATAGCTAGCATAGCTTCAGAAGTAGATAGTAGCATCTAAATATCATTAAATCACAAGTCCAAGACACCAGATGAAAGATACAGATCTTGTGAATAAAGCCACCATTTCAGATTTTTAAAATGTTTTACAGGGAAGACAAAATATGTAAATCTATTAGCTAAACACGTTAGCAAAATACACCACTATTCTAACTCCATCAGTTTCTTACTCCTTCAGGTGCTATCACCAATTCGGCTCAACTAAGATATTGATATCCACTAACCAAGAAAAAACCTCTTCAGATGACAGTCTGATAACATATTCATGGTATAGGATAGTTTTTGTTAGAAAAAAGTGCATATTTCAGGTAGAAATCACAGTTTACAATTGCACCCACCATCACAAATCGACTAGAATTACTAGATAGAGCAACGTGTATGACCAATTTACTCATCATAAAACATTTCATAAAAATAGACAAAGCATAGCAATGGAAAGACCCAGTTCTTGTGATTTCAGACCATATTTCAGATTTTCTAAGCGTTTTTCAGCGAAAACACAATAAATCGATAAGTTAGCATACTACATGTGCAAACGTTACCAGAGCATCGATTCCAGCCAAAGAGCGCTATAACGTAACCACCGCCAAAAGATATTAATTTTTTCACTAACCTTCTCAGAATTCTTCCGATGACACTCCTGTAACATCATTTTACAACATACATATACAGTTTGTTCGAAAAGGTGCATATTTAGCCATACAAAACCGTGGTTACACAATAAAAATACTAGGAAATCAAGCCTCAATATGTCTGACGTCATCTATCAGAGTGATCTAGTTTAATTAAAAGCTAATCATATACTTGACTAAAAAATACAGGGTTGACAGGAATCGAAAGACAAATTAGTTCTTAATGCAACCGCTGATTTACATTTTTAAAATTATCCTTACTTTTCAATACAGGGTTCGCCAAGTGAAGCTATACCAAAGCTATACCAAACAAAATGGCGAAATATGCGTTTAAAATATTTCGACAGAACAACAATTTATCATATTAAATATTGCTTACTTTGAGCTGTTCTTCCATCATATTCTTGGGCAATGTATCCTTTCTATGTTATAAACGTCTTTTGGTCGATAGATGTCCTCTGTCCTTCGAAATATCCACTAACGATCGAACGGGACCACAAAACGTGTCCAAAGTTTCAGAGTGCACAACAAAGAAATTCCTCAAAATCGCACTAAACGGATATAAATTGCTATAAAACGGTTTAAATTAACTACCTTATGATGTTTCTAAGTCCTATATCGAATTAAATTACAGACGGATACATTTCAAGTTGATAACCGAGCCTGTGAAAATGGCGTCCGGAGGTCCCATCCTGCGTAAGGGCGAGCGTCGAAAGGGGGGCTACTCTCACTCCTTGGTGTTTTATAACCTCTGAGAGCTACCTAGAAGGCCCATTCCACTTCTCATTGGTTACTGACATCCAGGGGAAGGCGGGTGCAGTTCGTGTCGTTCCATAGGATAGACAGAGACCTTAAAAACTGATCTGAAACCAGAGCTTCGCTCTCAGACCTTTCACTGTCTGTCATGGATTTCGCTGTAGAAAGTGTTCTGGGTCACCCACAGACATAATTTCAACGTTGTATGAAACTAGAAGGTGTTTTCTATCCAATATAATTAATAATATGCATATTGTACGAGCAAGAATTGAGTACTAGGCAGTTTAATTTGGAGACGACAAAATGCTAATTCGGAACAGCACCCCCTGTAGTCGCAAGAAGTTAATCTGCTAAATTGTAATTTATTCGATTTATTGCCTACCTCCTCATGCCTTTTGCACACATTGTATATAGATTCTCTTTTTTTTCTACCATGTTATTGACTTGTTTATTGTTTACTCCATGTGTAACTCTGTGTTGTTGTCTGTTCACACTGCTATGCTTTATCTTGGCCAGGTCGCAGTTGCAAATGAGAACTTGTTCTCAACTAGCCTACCTGGTTAAATAAAGGTGAAATAAAAAAATTAATAAAAAATAGCAAAAGACTCAACCGCATATTTTCACAATTTTTCTACTGCATGGGTAGCTATCACAAAACCGACCAAATAGAGATATAATTAGTCACTAACCAAGAAACAACTTCATCAGATGACAGTCTTATAACATGTTATACAATAATGTACATATTTGAGGTATAAATCATCGTTTTACATTGCAGCTAACATCAAAAATATCACCAAAGCAGCCAGAATAATTACAGAGAGCAACGTGAAATACCCAAATACTCATCATAAAACATTTATGAAAAATACATGGTGTACAGCAAATGAAAGATAAACATCTTGTGAATCCAGCCAATATTTCCGATTTTTTAAGTGTTTTACAGCGAAAACACAATATAGCATTATATTAGCTTACCACAATAGCCAAACACACAAATGCATTTATTAGCAGCAAAAGGTAGCGATCGCAAAAACCAGCAAAAGATATAAAATTAATCCCTAACCTTGACCAACTTCATCAGATGACAGTCTTATAACATCATGTTATACAATACACTTATGTTTTGTTCGAAAATGTGCATATTTAGAGCTGCAAACCGTGGTTATACATTGTGAATATGTAGCATCAATTCACCAAATTGTCCGGAGCTATTTTGGACACTCACCTAATCTGACCAAAGAACTCATCATAAACTTCACTAAAAAATACATATTGGACAGCAAATGAAAGATACACTAGTTCTTAATGCAACCGCCGTGTTAGATTTTTTAAAATAACTTTACCATAACAAACAGCTTACGTTATAGCGAGACAGCGCCCGCAAAAAGGGCGGATAATAGGACTAAACATTTTCCACAGAAATACGAAATGACATCATACATTGTTCTTACTTTTGCTGAGTTTCCATCAGAATCTTGTACAAGGAGTCCTAGGTCCAGAATAAATCGTTGTTTGGTTTTAGAATGTCCTTCTCTCCTGTCGAATTCGCTCCACAAGGCTAGCCATGTGGCGCGAACATGCCCATCTTCTCTTGACGCATATAACGGAAAACTCCAAAAGTCCCATTAAACGTTGAATAAACTGATGAAACTCGGTTGAAAAAAACTACTTTATGATGTTTTTCTAATATGTATCAAATAAAAACAAAGCCGGAGATATTAGCCGTGTATACCGAACGCTTATCATAAGACAATAGGGAGGTGCTTCCCGCGCCTAGGTAGAGAAAGGAGATTGTGGACACGTCATTCCAAGAGCTCTTATTCGACCTCAGATCAAGCTAGACACCCCATTATACCTTCCACTGCCTGTTGACATCTAGTGGAAGGCGTATGCAGTGCATGCATATCCATAAATATAAGGCAATTCAATAGGCAGGCCCTGGAACAGAGCATCGTTTTCAGATTTGTCACTTCCTGTCTGGAAGTTTGCTGCAAAATTAGTTATGTTTTACTCACAGATAAAATTCAAACAGTTTTAGAAACTTGAGAGTGTTTTCTATCCAATAGTAATAATAATATGCATATTGTACGATCTAGAATAGAGTACGAGGCAGTTTAATTTGGGCACGATTTTTTCCAAAGTGGAAACAGCGCCACCATATTGACAAGAAGTTCAGGAACATGGAGGTGGGGTTCTCATGTGCTGGGTAGTGACTGCAGGGTCATCATGACCGAAGCATCCTTACTGGGATATGGAGCGCTACTCAGAAAGAGGGATTTGGTAAACAGCGCAAAGGATGCTGCATATTAATTCCTTAGAGCTACAGACAGTTTTGCTATAGCTGAGGTTTTTTGTTCAGATGTTGGAGGGCCAGTATGTGCTGGTAAGGTCTATCAACAGGCTGGGGGGATGTGGTCTCTCTCTCTCCTAAACCTGGCACGCTATCTGTTCTTAAGATAGGGGGTGCTATTTTCACTTTTGGGGAAAATCGTATGATATTTAAACGGCCTCGTACTCAATTCTTGCTCGTACAATATGCATATTATTATTACTATTGGATAGAAAACACTCTCTAGTTTCTAAAACCGTTTGAATTATTTCTCTAAGTGAAATAGAACTCTTTTTACAGACTATTTCCTATCCGGAAGTGAGATTTCCAAAAGCGAAGTCTCTCTTCAAGAGCTTGTCTATAAAAGGGCATGTCACTTATGACTGTAGAAACACGTCATACACCTTCCCCTGGGTGTCATGCGGAAGTGAGAGCAGAAATGACTTGATTATCTCGTTCAGGGATTGAATACAACCTCTTGGAGTGATAGGTGCGCCATTTATTTATTTTCGAGGGCGCGAAGTTGGATCTGGAATCGCCTCCTGGAAAACCGTCGTTATAGGTGAATATGATCTCCGGCTTCGATTTTATTTGATACATGTCACAATATCATCCTAAAGTATGTTTTTTCAATATAGTTTAATTATATTATTGAAATTTATTCTGGACTTTAGACGTGATGCGTCGCAAGAATTTGTTCAAGAAGGAGAGGTTAGCACCGCACGGCCAGTGTGCTTGCTAATTCAAGAGGGAAATAGTTGGTTCTGGATCCAAATAAAGACGGTTCTGAACAAAGGACCCCTTGGAGAACATTCTGATGGAAGATCAACAAAGATAAGGACCCAATTTGGGATACTATTTCATATATCTGTCGAACTGTGCTATCGCTACCGTTTGACTAGAATCAATGCTGCTGTGTGTTAGCTATGGTAGTAAGCTAATATAACGATATATTGTGTTTTCGCTGTAAAACACTTCAAAAATCGGAAATATTGGCTGTATTCACAAGATCTTTGTCTTTCATTAGCTATCCACCATATATTTTTCTGAAATGTTTTATGATGAGTAATTAGGTAGTTGACGTTGGTGTCTGTATTTACTCTGGCTACTCCCGTGCGATTTCTGACTGTAGCTATGATGGTAGCTATGATGGTAGCAGTAATTTAAAACTGATTTATAGCTAAAATATGCACATTTTTCGAACAAAACATAGATTTATTGTGTAACATGTTATAGGACTGTCATCTGAGGGAGTTTTTTCTAGGTTATTTAGGTTGGTTCTAGGTTAGTTAGGTTGGCTTGTGCATGCTACCTGCATGCTACCGTTGCTGTGAAAAATGTCTGTCTGTCTTTTGTATTTGGTGGTGAGCTAACATAAATATATGTGGTGTTTTCGCTGTAAAACATTTTAAAATTCGGAAATATTGGCTGTATTCACAAGATCTTTGTCTTTCATTTGCTATCCACCATATATTTTTCTGAAATGTTTTATGATGTGTAATTAGGTAGTTGACGTTGGTGTCTGTATTTACTCTGGCTACTACCGTGCGATTTCTGACTGTAGCTATGATGGTAGCAGTAATGTAAAACTGATTTATTGCTAAAATATGCACATTTTTTGAACAAAACATAGATTTATTGTGTAACATGTTATAGGACTGTCATCTGAGGGAGTTTTTTCTAGGTTATTTAGGTTGGTTCTAGGTTAGTTAGGTTGGCTTGTGCATGCTACCTGCATGCTACCGTTGCTGTGAAAAATGTCTGTCTGTCTTTTGTATTTGGTGGTGAGCTAACATAAATATATGTGGTGTTTTCTCTGTAAAACATTTTAAAAATCGGACATGTTGGCTGGATTCACAAGATGTTTATCTTTCAAATGCTGTATTGGACTTGTTAATGTGTGAAAGTTAAATATTTCAAATTCTTTTTTATTTTTATTTGCCGCTCTGCCTTTTCAGTGGAATGTGGGAGGATGCCCCTACTCGGATGGTATCGCGCCGTCCCAACCTTCGCTCTCTCTCCCCCGCTACTCTCTCCTCTTCCATCCTATCATCTCTTCTCTCTGCTCAAACCTTCTCCAACCTATCTCCTGATTCTGCCTCCTCAACCCTCCTCTCCTCCCTTTCTGCATCCTTTGACTCTCTATGTCCCCTATCCTCCAGGCCGGCTCGGTCCTCCCCTCCTGCTCCGTGGCTCGACGACTCATTGCGAGCTCACAGAACAGGGCTCCGGGCAGCCGAGCGGAAATGGAGGAAAACTCGCCTCCCTGCGGACCTGGCATCCTTTCACTCCCTCCTCTCTACATTCTCCTCTTCTGTCTCTGCTGCTAAAGCCACTTTCTACCACTCTAAATTCCAAGCATCTGCCTCTAACCCTAGGAAGCTCTTTGCCACCTTCTCCTCCCTCCTGAATCCTCCTCCCCCTCCGCCCCCTCCTCCCTCTCTGCGGATGACTTCGTCAACCATTTTGGAAAGAAGGTCGACGACATCCGATCCTCGTTTGCTAAGTCAAACGACACCGCTGGTTCTGCTCACACTGCCCTACCCTGTGCTTTGACCTCTTTCTCCCCTCTCTCTCCAGATGAAATCTCGCGTCTTGTGACGGCCGGCCGCCCAACAACCTGCCCGCTTGACCCTATCCCCTCCTCTCTTCTCCAGACCATTTCCGGAGACCTTCTCCCTTACCTCACCTCGCTCATCAACTCATCCTTGACCGCTGGCTACGTCCCTTCCGTCATCAAGAAAGCGAGAGTTGCACCCCTTCTGAAAAAACCTACATTCGATCCCTCCGATGTCAACAACTACAGACCAGTATCCCTTCTTTCTTTTCTCTCCAAAACTCTTGAACGTGCCGTCCTTGGCCAGCTCTCCTGCTATCTCTCTCAGAATGACCTTCTTGATCCAAATCAGTCAGGTTTCAAAACTAGTCATTCAACTGAGACTGTTCTTCTCTGTGTCACGGAGGCGCTCCGCACTGCTAAAGCTAACTCTCTCTCCTCTGCTCTCATCCTTCTAGACCTATCGGCTGCCTTTGATACTGTGAACCATCAGATCCTCCTCTCCACCCTCTCCGAGTTGGGCATCTCCGGCGCGGCTCACGCTTGGATCGCGTCCTACCTGACAGGTCGCTCCTACCAGGTGGCGTGGCGAGAATCTGTCTCCGCACCACGTGCTCTCACCACTGGTGTCCCCCAGGGCTCTGTTCTAGGCCCTCTCCTATTCTCGCTATACACCAAGTCACTTGGCTCTGTCATATCCTCACATGGTCTCTCCTATCATTGCTATGCAGACGACACACAATTAATCTTCTCCTTTCCCCCTTCTGATAACCAGGTGGCGAATCGCATCTCTGCATGTCTGGCAGACATATCAGTGTGGATGACGGATCACCACCTCAAGCTGAACCTCGGCAAGACGGAGCTGCTCTTCCTCCCGGGGAAGGACTGCCCGTTCCATGATCTCGCCATCACGGTTGACAACTCCATTGTGTCCTCCTCCCAGAGTGCTAAGAACCTTGGCGTGATCCTGGACAACACCCTGTCGTTCTCAACTAACATCAAGGCGGTGACCCGTTCCTGTGACCCGCTCTACAACATTCGCAGAGTACGACCCTGCCTCACACAGGAAGCGGCGCAGGTCCTAATCCAGGCACTTGTCATCTCCCGTCTGGATTACTGCAACTCGCTGTTGGCCTGGCTCCCTGCCTGTGCCATTAAACCCCTACAACTCATCCAGAACGCCGCAGCCCGTCTGGTGTTCAACCTTCCCAAGTTTTCTCACGTCACCCCGCTCCTCCGCTCTCTCCACTGGCTTCCAGTTGAAGCTCGCATCCGCTACAAGACCATGGTGCTTGCCTACGGAGCTGTGAGGGGAACGGCACCTCCGTACCTTCAGGCTCTGATCAGGCCCTACACCCAAACAAGGGCACTGCGTTCATCCACCTCTGGCCTGCTCGCCTCCCTACCTCTGAGGAAGTACAGTTCCCGCTCAGCCCAGTCAAAACTGTTCGCTGCTCTGGCACCCCAATGGTGGAACAAACTCCCTCACGACGCCAGGTCAGCGGAGTCAATCACCACCTTCCGGAGACACCTGAAACCCCACCTCTTTAAGGAATACCTAGGATAGGATAAAGTAATCCTTCTAACCCCCCCCCCCTTAAAAGAGTTAGATGCACTATTGTAAAGTGGTTGTTCCACTGGATATCATAAGGTGAATGCACCAATTTGTAAGTCGCTCTGGATAAGAGCGTCTGCTAAATGACTTAAATGTAAATGTAAATGATGTATATTTAGAAGCAAAGTGGAAAGCAGCATCATTCTTGTTTGCAACCATCCGTTGACTGCATTTGACGTAACAGAACAGCATGCAAACTTATAGTAAATATTACAGCGAGGAGGAGGAATTGTGCTGGTTGAGTGGCCGGGCCGGGCTTGTTGTGTGAAAAGCAGCCGCAAGAGAGGAAAAAAACGGAGTAAAAGAAAGAAAGGACGCGATACACGGCTGGATGTCATTTCAAGATATTGCATGCCATATGGATCTCTTGTGGTATGGATATCTGAATTAAATTAGTTGTGCAGCTTTTTGGAGCCGGTGGAACCTGTGTGTGCTTGGACTGCCGTGGGCCTCCTAGTTTGTTACCCTCTAAACTGGCTTGGGGTGTGACCATTATCCCAGAAACCCTTGACCCAATCCAATTTGCATACCTTCCCAACAGATACACAGAGGATGCAATCTCTATTGCACCCCACACTTCCCTTTCCCATCTGGACAAAAGGAACACCTACTTGAGAATGCTATTCATTGACTACAGCTCAGCGTTCAACACCATAGTGCCCTCAAAGCTCATCACTCATCATGTGCTTGGCCCTCCTATGTTGAACATAATAAACGGCTCTCTATCCACCGGATGTGTACCAAACTCACTAAAAGTAGCAGTAATAAAGCCTCTCTTGAAAAAGCCAAACCCTGACTCAGAAAATATAAAAAATTATCGGCCTAAATCGAATCTTCCATTCCTCTCAATTTTTTATGAAAAAGCTGTTGTGCAGCAACTCACTGCCTCCCTAAAGACAAACAATGTATACGAAATGCTTCAGTCTGGTTTTAGACCCCATCATAGCACTGAGACTGCACTTGTGAAGGTGGTAAATGACCTTTTAATGACGTCAGACCGAGGCTCTGCATCTGTCCTTGTGCTACTAGACCTTAGTGCTGCCTTTGATACCATCGATCACCACATTCTTTTGGAGAGATTGGAAACCCAAATTGGTCTACACGGACAAGTTCTGGCCTGGTTTAGATCTTATCTGTCGGAAAGATATCAGTTTGTCTCTGTGAATGGTTTGTCCTCTGACAAATCAACTGTACACTTCGGTGTTCCTCAAGGTTCCATTTTAGGACCACTATTGTTTTCACTATATATTTTACCTCTTGGGGATGTCATTCGAAAACATAATGTTAACTTTCACTGCTATGCGGATGACACACAGCTGACATTTCAATGAAACATGGTGAAGCCCCAAAATTGCCCTCCCTAGAAGCCTGTGTTTCAGACATAAGTGGATGGACGAAATCTTTCTACTCTTAAACTCGGACAAAACAGAGATGCTTGTTCTAGGTCCCAAGAAACAAAGGGATCTTCTGTTGAATCTGACAATTAATCTTGATGGTTGTAAAGTCGTCTCAAATAAAACTGTGAAGGACCCCTGGCGTTACTCTGGACCCTGATCTCTCTTTTGACGAACATATCAAGACTGTTTCAAGGACAGCTTTTTTCCATCTACGTAACATTGCAAAAATCTGAAATTTTCTGTCCAAAAATGATGCAGAAAAATTAATCCATGCTTTTGTTACTTCTAGGTTAGACTACTGCAATGCTCTACTTTCCGGCTACCCGGATAAAGCACTAAATAAACTTCAGTTAGTGCTAAATACGGCTGCTAGATTCCTGACTTGAACCCCAAAATTTGATCATATTACTCCAGTGCTAGCTTCCCTACACTGGCTTCCTGCTAAGGCAAGGGCTGATTTCAAGGTTTTACTGTTAACCTATAAAGCGTTACATGGGCTTGCTCCTACCTATCTTTCCGAGTTGGTCCTGCCGTACATACCTACTCGTACGCTACAGTCACAAGATGCAGGCCTCCTAATAATTGTCCCTAGAATTTGGAGGCAGGGCTTTCTCCTATAGATCTCCATTTTTATGGAATGGTCTGCCTACCCATGTGAGAGACGCAGACTCGGTCTCAACCTTTAAGTCTTTACTGAAGACTTATCTCTTCAGTAGGTCATATGATTGAGTGTAGTCTGGCCCAGGAGTGTGAAGGTGAACGGAAAGGCTCTGGAGCAACGAACCGCCCTTGCTGTCTCTGCCTGGCCGGTTCCCCTCTATCCACTGGGATTCTCTACCTCTAACCCTATTACAGGGGCTGAGTCACTGGCTTACTGGTGCTCTTTCATGCCGTCCCTAGGAGGGGTGCGTAACTTGAGTGGGTTGAGTCACTGACGTGATCTTCCTGTCTGGGTTGGCGCCCCCCCCCCCTTGGTTTGTGCCATGGCGGAGATCTTTGTGGGCTATACTCGGCCTTGTCTCAGGATTGTAAGTTGGGGGTTGAAGATATCCCTCTAGTGGTGCGGGGGCTGTGCTTTGGCAAAGTGGGTGGGGTTATATCCTTCCTGTTTTGCCCTGTCCGGGGGTATCATCGGATGGGGCCACAGTGTCTCCTGACCCCTCCTGTCTCAGCCTCCAGTATTTATGCTGCAGTAGTTTATGTGTCGGGGGGCTAGGGTCAGTTTGTTATATCTGGAGTACTTCTCCTGTCTTATACGGTGTCCTGTGTGAATTTAAGTATGCTCTCTCTAATTCTCTCCTTCTCTCTTTCTTTCTCTCTCTCGGGGGACCTGAGCGCTAGGACCATGCGTCAGGACAACCGGGCATGATGACTCCTTGCTGTCCCCAGTCCACCTGGCCTTGCTGCTGTTCCAGTTTCAACTGTTCTGCCTGCGGCTATGGAACCCTGACCTGTCCACCGGACGTGCTACCTGTCCCAGACCTGCTGTTTTCAAATCTCCAGAGACCGCAGGAGCGGTAGAGATACTCTTAATGATCGGCTATGAAAAGCCAACTGACATTTACTCCTGAGGTGCTGACTTGCTACACCCTCGATAACTACTGTGATTATTATTATTTGACCATGCTGGTCATTTATGAACATTTGAACATCTTGGCCATGTTCTGTTATAATCTCCACCCGGCACAGCCAGAAGAGGACTGGTCACCCCTCATAGCCTGGTTCTTCTCTAGGTTTCTTCCTAGGTTTTGGCCTTTCTAGGGAGTTTTTCCTAGCCACCGTGCTTCTACACCTGCATTGCTTGCTGTTTGGGGTTTTAGGCTGGGTTTCTGTACAGCACTTCGAGATATTAGCTGATGTACGAAGGGCTATATAAATACATTCGATTTGATTTGATTTGATCACTAAGCTAAGGACCCTGGAACTAAACACTTCTCTCTGCAACTGAATCCTGGACTTCCTGATGGGCCGCCCCCAGGTGGTAAGGGTAGGTAACATAACATCTGCCACGCTGATCCTCAACACTGGGGCCCCTCAGGGGTGGGTGCTCAGTCCCCTCCTGTACTCCCTGTTCACCCATGACTGCATGGCCAAGCACGACACACTATCATTAAGTTTGCCGACGACACAATAGTGGTAGGCCTGATCACCGACAATGATGAGACAGCCAATAGGGAGGAGGTCAGAGACCTGGCCGTGTGGTGCCAGGATAACAACCTCTCCCTCAACTTGATCAAGACAAAGGAGATGATTGTGGACTACAGGAAAAGGAGGACCAAGCAAGCCCCCATTCTCATTGACGGGGCTGTAGTGGAGCAGGTTGAGAGCTTCAAGTTCCTTGGTGTCCACATCACCAACAAACTATATTGGTCCAACCACACCAAGACAGTTGTGAAGAGGGCACGACAAATCTCGCTCAGGAGATTTAAAGGATTTGGCATGTGCCTTCAGATCCTCAAAAGGTTCTACAGCTTCACCATTACAATTTTTTATTTAACTAGGCAAGTCAGTTAAGAACAAACTCTCATTTACAATGACGGCCTGCTCCGGCCAAACCCTGACAACACAGGGACAATTGTGCACCAATCATGGCCAGATGTGATACAGCCTGGATTTGAACCAGGTACTATCGTGACATCTCTGGCACTAAGATGCTTAGACTGCTGCACCACGTGGTAGCCATTTGCCTCTGTTTTGAATATTGGCCAACTGACAGAGCTCGCACTTCCTCTTGAACTTTTTATGACACTGTAACAGGAACATTGAGTTGGGAAACGCCCCCAATATGTATCATTGTTTTATTTAGCCTTTGTTTATCCAGGTTAGTCTCATTGAGAAAATACATTTTTCAAAAGAGACCTTGTATAACAGAGATAGCAGCAGGGGGGAGCAATGTTTGATACAAATATCAGACATACTGTAACAACTTGGAGACATAGACACACCATAAAAAATGAACATTTACATAGACAGACATACATTTCAATTACAGAAACATACAATCGTCTTAGATAAAAAATATATCATATGTACCACAGCATCAAGTCCGAATGACAATCACATTCCTTAGTGACATGTGAGCCAACCAAACATTCAAACTCCAAGGAAACAAGATCCTGGAGATTCATGCTGTTCTGGACAGAATTACAAAACCATGGGAATTAGTTGCTAAAACACATTTTGCTATGATCCGTTCTGATTTTAGTAACCGTTAAAAGTAAGTAGTGAGACCGTAACTGTTGTTTATTTCTGACCTTATCAAAGAAGAACAGCGATAAAGTTGCAGTTTTCCCAAAATGCCCTTTTAAATCATAGTATAACAATGTGTAAGCCTAAGTAGAGTCAACGACGAACAGCCAACAACACTATAGAGATCACTGTGATGTGTCAGATACTTTGGGTTGCTAATAAACCTAAGAGCTGCATGATACACAAAATCAATTACCTTCAGGGTTGTGCTTGAGGTCTGTATGTAAATTACGTCACTATAGTCCAAGACAGACAGGAATGTACACAGTACCAGCTCTTTTCTGGTCCCCAAAGAAAAACAACCCTTATGCCGGTAATAAAAAAACTATTCTCAACTTGATCGTCTTTACCAGGTTCTCAACATGATTAAGGAAACTCAGCTTCACTTGCTGTTTGGAATGTCCTTCCAAGGTAGTAAATGACATGGTTTTCAGAGTGTTTAATATTGGAAAAGTATTGGAAATGTATTTTGTTTTAGAGGAATTCAGAAGAAGCTTCACATCATACTGATTCTGTTGAAGGATGTTAAAAGCTGTTTGAGCTTTTTCAAAAGCCAAAGTCAAACTGCTGCCACTTGAATAGAGAACAGTGTCATCCACATAGAAATGTACTGTACATCAAATCAAATGTATTGGACACATACACATATTTAGCAGATGTTATTGCAGGTGTAGTGAAATGCTTGTGTTCCAACAGTGCCGTAGTATCTAACAATTCAGAACAATACACACAAATCTAAAAGTAAAATAATGGAATTAAGAAATATATAAATATTGTGACAAGCATTGCCTGAGTGGCATTGACAAAAAAATACAGTAAAATACAGTATATACATATGAAATGAGTAAAACAGTATGTCAACATTATTAAAGTGACTAGTGTTCCATTTAAAGTGACCATCAGCTGTATCAATGTCTTCCAATGTTGTTGGGTCCACCAACAAAATGAAGAACCCTTTGGATCAAATTCAAAGTATGGCAAGTATTTAAGATGCCTTTAATGGTATTAAACTGTTCTTTAAAAGGAAATGTCTGTCACATAGAGAAACTAGATAGCAGAGCGATAGACAAGTGGTTGTGGAAACAGGCAGTGGGCTTCACGTAAAAGTGTCAATGTGGTCAGAACAGTAAATGAGATGGGGAAGATGGTTGAGAATACTGTGTATGTCTCAATAATGACACTGTTAAAGCGTGAGAAGAAAAAACCTGTGGGTTATGAGGGTGTTGCAGTTATCATAGTGTCATAGTTGAGTGTCTGAACGTGGTGAACTGTTCTTGTTCTGGTTAAAAACACTCCCGTAGAACAAGAAAAGAGACTTCTTTAGTGCCATTAGTGCATCTGAATTAACTGACAACTGCTAACTGGTTTAACTAGCTAACATAACCCTCTCAAAATAGGTTTCTAACCTCAAGGGTCTGTTTAAAGGATAAATAAACACAATATTTATCTCTAATTGGTAATATTTTTTTCATAAATGTGTTTTTCTAGAGATGTTGTAATGAGTCAGTATAAAAACTGTTTACTGGCAACATATCCATGTTCCATTCAATGTAGCCTAGTATTTACCAACTATCCTGTATGTGAACGACTGCCTTGGATGTCAAAATGATGGTGGTATTAATTTCAAGATTCAAGATTTTAAAGGTTCAAGATTTACAATATTTCTTAGCGTTAAAAGTTGAACTCACTCAGTCCTATTATTCCTGTGTGGGACATTAAGCCGCAACAATCTTCTCCCACTGGAGTCTGTCCAACACCACAGCTTGTGCCGTCTGTCCCATGACCATTAAAGACCCATCTCATACAGCTCAGCAGCCACCACTGTCCACCCTATTACAGAAATGTGTCCATTGTTGTCTTACCTCGGTCTTGTCCTGATTCCAAGGCATCTACTCCACAATCCCTCATAAATCACAAACTACAGGCTCTTCTCCAAAATGAATAGGGGAAAAAATATACTATACAATATCCCTATACTAATGTCACAAAAGTTGAGAAAACCAATCAGAATGCAGGTGAAACATGTCTGTCCAGCTAACCTTCACAAATGTGTCAGTTCAGAATGTATTTAATATAAGAATGTATTTAATGAGCTATGAGGAACTGAAGAATAAATGAACATGTCTGTGACAAAGCTTATCTAGGTAGACATATTTGATTGACATGCATATTAATTAAGAGTAACAGTAATCAATAATAATACATTTTGTTTCTTAACCTGCTTTCAATTAAAAATAATCTCAAAGTGCTAAAAAGTAAGTATATTGTTACTATTGAGTGTACAAGTAACTGATTTTAATTTGCTATTATTAGCTTTAGGTGTTGGGTTAGGTAGTTTTAGTTTTTACAGACTCTGATTCAGACAGAGATAAATTGACAAAAAATTCACTTAAATACATTTTGGGGGGCTTAAGTCCATGTTAAATCAACTTATCTCAAGTCTGAATAGGGTCCCCATTGCCTACTGAAATGTGTATTATATTTTTTTAACCTTTATTTAACTATGCAAGCCAGTTAAGAACAAATTCTTATTGACAATGATGCCTAGGAACAGTGGGTTAACTGCCTTGTTCAGGGGCAGAACAACTGATTTTTACCTTGTCAGCCTGGCGATTCAATCTAGAAACCTTTCGATCTAGCAACCTTTCGATCTAGCAACCCAACATACCCTTGCGCAGTTTTCACATTTTGCTGCCTTAAATAAAAATATTAAAAGGGATTCAATTGGGATTTTTTAAACAACCTACAACACATTTTCAAACTAAAAGAACAAATGTAGAAATGTGACAACACTTTTGGTCCCCTAAATTGGGGGAACTATGTACAAGAAGTGATGTAATTCCTAAACGGTTCACCCAATGTGGATCAAAATAGACAGCTGACTGTCTTCACTCACAGACACTAAACACATTACGCCCTGTTCAAATCGATCATTATTGTGTCACCTGGTCAAATTGTTTCCAAAGCAGGATGGTGAATCCTTCACAAACATACAATATCCTTTAAATAAATGCACGTCGCTACACCCACAAATATATCTGCTAAATATGTGCATGTGACCAATAAAAATGTCATTTTATTTGATGTAATTATTTTTTTTTTTTAATCAAGAATGATTAGAGTGTTCCTGGCTGTTCTCTCTCTCCTCCCCTCTCTCTCTCTCTCTCTCTCTCCCCCCCTCTCTCTCTCTCCCCCCTCTCTCGCTCTCCCCCCCTCTGTCTCTCCCATCTCTCTCTCCCCCCCTTCTCTCGCTCCCCCCTTCTCTCGCTCTCCCCCTACTCTCTCTCTCTGTTCTCTGCCTCGAAATGGAATGCTCATCCACCATCACTCAACATTCAACAATTATCTGGGCTAGAAAGAATGCACACAGGATGAGTTCATCTTTAACAGTCTTTTGAGAGACAAATTTACAGGTATTACCTTTGATGCGGTTTCATCATATTGAAAAACACTGCAAAGATTCCTGGGTACACCACCAACGTTGCCCCTCTGATCACAGGATAATATCTCCTTCCATGCCCCTCCTCTTTTTTGTGTTGTGTGTGAAAAGCAAATACAGCTGTAGATGGAGTGGTAGTTGTTTCAAACTCCGCCCACCCGGCCCCTGGGACAGCTTAAACTAACAAACTCAATGTCTGGGCGTTCTTGTTGAGTATCTCAGACTATGTCACGTTATTTGTAGTTGATTGAGTGGAACCAGTTGGATGATTGTATGGACTGTAGGCTACAATGCTGTTTTCTCAAAGAAAAAAACTGAAGGTGACGCTACTGCATCTCTTCGGTATGTGCCCCTTGATTATTGTGACTGTGGTTGTAGAGACTGGAGACTAGAGACAGCTGTGTTTAAACTCATTTGTGACACCTTTAGACATTTTTCCATGCGATACAGAAATGTCAAATATATATAGGTAAGCTGTACATGTAGACTTATTAGCCTTATTAGTTATGTTCCCAAATGTAATTACTATATCTGCAGGCTAGGCTACCTGATGCTTTATACAATGTTATGGGACTTCCACTGTTGTTCCAGGCGTAGCGTACACCCTCAAGTTACACAACTGATATAAAAGGAGGCATCGACCCATTTGATAAGGTTGTAGGGAGATTTTATGTGCAAAAGCAATTACACAAGTATAGCCGCAGAAAGCAGTAGGATGGTGGGCGCTGGGCGCTGTTTTTTGTTAGTTTTTTCCCTTTTTCATTTTTCAGGGGGTTCTATAGCACCCCTATTTTGCGTGGCTATGTTCACAAGCGTTGATGGCTACACCTAACAACAGTTGTGTAAATAAAATTGTGCAGACAAACTCTCTGTTGTATCTCATAGAGAAAGCGAAGTTGATCAACTTGAGTAACTCAAGGTGACTTTGTTATCTGTTTCTCTGGGACTAGTGATCTGACCGCAACCAATTTGCCTCTTATTTGAATGTTGGGCTTGAACGTGAGCTCACACACGTCATTCCCCTCTGTGTTCAGGATGGAGAAGAGAGAGCATTTCCTCTTGGTAACAAGATTTTATCAACTCACTGCATTAGATGTTTGTCCAACTTGCCTAAAGCGCTGCTCTTGAACAACTTCCCTTTTCTGAAACTGTAACATGAACAAATGTGTTAATGATTTGTATGATGTTTTAAAACATTATTGGCATGATAAGAACTAGAGTTGGGAATCTCCTCCATGGTGTTGTATCATTGAATGACAATGAGCATAGGTCCATCAACAAAATGAAGAACCCTGTTTATCAAATGTTCAGGGCCTGTTTCCTGGATACAGATTAAGCCCTGGACTAAAAAGTATGCACAATGTAGAATCTTCATTAAAATAGGGTTTTAGTCCAGGACAAGGCCTAATATGTGCCTGGGAAACAAGCCCTCAAAGTATTTAAGATGTAGTGTGAGAAGGAAATGATGTGGGTTTTCAGGTTTTGGTTTTGTCTGTCAGATCTATCTTCAGTTCCTTGACTGAGGTGCTTGTGAACTGTTAAGGGACTGTAAGTTCATCGGACCTCTCTGTAAGAAAATCGGACCACTCTGAAATGAAAATGGATGACCCTTCAGTAAAATATATTGAAAAAAGACAAGTGACCCTCCTCTGTACCCAAAATGAAACAAAGTGGATAGCAGAGAACATGCCTACCGTTTACCCTCAATACCAGGACAGACCAGAGCCTTTAGATATGTAGTTATAGAAACTGTTCTTCATTTTGTAAGCATTAGCCTACATCCCAAAGTTGTCAGACGGTTGTGGATTCACATTCCACCGCGGACAAGAGTAGGGGGGAAAAGATCTCCATTATAACAAAAGCACTGCATGAATCTATCATCTTATTTGAATTCTGAGAAGATATTGCCTTTTTTAAACACATTTATGCAATTCTACTTCATATTACATGACTGGAGACAAGCAGAATCTTTTAATATCACACCAGAGCAAGACAATGAATGAGCGCCTGCTGCAGCACCAGAGAGGTTGTGATTTCAATACAGGTTGTTAAAAAAGAGGATTAGGAACAGTGCTAACAGTGTAAAAAGGAACCAGTTACATCTGAAGTATCTAATCGTCGAATTTGAGAAAAATAAATGTGTTTTAACACAGAGCCGCCTATCATCAGGTATGCCTACAGTATATGACCTTGTAACTTTTTTTACACCTAGGAAACTATCTACTAATTTATTATATTTTATTCCATGATATTGTTGTTACAAAATAGATTTGTGTTGACCGAGGACATGGGAATATAAGAGCATCTGCTATGCTAAATTAACAAATTAGGCATGCATAGCTCACCACATGATACTCAAACCAAAGACTGGACAAACTCGTGTTTCTTAAAGTTAATTCAAAGGCACTGTAGAATGACTGTATAGCTTAATAAAGCATTTTTTTTTGTATTGTTGTTTAATTCTAAGTAATTGTTATTGGAAATGTATATTTATTATGTCTAAATGCAAAATACATAGGCATGTTGCTAAGGATCGATTTTCTCCTCCAATGGCATACCCAAATCTAACTGCCTATAGCTCAGGACCTAAAGCAAGGATATTAATATTCTTGTTACCATTTGAAAAGAAACACTTTGACGTTTGTGGAAATGTGAAATTAATGTAGGAGAATGTAACACATTAGATCTGTAAAAGATAATACAATCAAAAAAACATGCAAGGCCATACATTGAGATATGACTCTATTTGTAATTTCAATGTTGTCTTCAACATGGCAGCAGTATGTGTGCAAAGTTTCAGACTGATCCAGTGAAGAATTACATCACTACACAAAATGTTGCATCAAGTCTGCAAGGAGTTGCCTTGATAAAAGTTTGCCGTGATAGCTACCGTAAATTGGACACTGCAGTTAGGTTAACAAGAATGTAAGCTTCCTGCCCATATAAGACATGTCTATGTCCCAGAAAGTTGGCTGTTGTTTACAACTTCATTCTAATCACATTATCGCGAATTGAACAACAACTGTCCCGGTTTAGGCACACCGATCCCGTAGAGCAGGGGTGTCAAAGTCAAATGGACGGAGGGCCAAATAAAAAATTTAGCTACAAGCCGAGGGCCGGACTGTTCGAATGTTCATTGAAAATTTTTTAAATGACGCATATAGTCTAGTGAACCTAATTGAACCTACTGAAAACCTAACAAATATATTCCAATATGATCAGATAAATAAAGCAATATTTTCTTATGGCTCTGTCAGTAATCTTTAATTTTCAACAGACACAAAAGACAAATTTCCTTTATATAAAAATCCCCATAACATGAACATTAAATGAAAGAAACCGGTATTCAAGGCACCATCAGTAGCCTATATTTTCTATTTTAGCAAAAGTGGGCTAAATTTACTTCAAAGAAAAAAACAATAATAGCAATTTTCTATCATCCACTCAACTGAAATATTTTTAAAATATAATTGGATTGAAATACAATAAAATAAAGTGCAAAAATCTATTAATCAAAAACAACACTTTGTTTAAGGAGAAGTAACATGCAGTGAAAACAAATATTAAACTTTAACTTTTAAACTTGAACTGAGTAAAAACTCTAAATATGTGATTGCACAGTAATGTTCACTTGTTTGAGGTTGAGGGTGATACTTGGTGGTGTCCCATCTTTTCCACAAGTTCATCAATGTTCGGGGTAAGGCTCTGAGCTGAGGAAATCCTCAGAATTGAGTGGAGGTGTTCAGCAGTAAGCCGACTTCTGTGTGATGTTTTGTTCAGGTTCATCAAAGAAAACAGTTGTTCACACAGGTATGTGCTGCCAAGCATGGACAACGTTTGAGTAGCCTGGATGCGCAGCTGGGGCATTGTGTCGGGGAGGAAACGGGCGAACTCCGCAGCACCCACTGCCGCATGTTTTGCCCTCAGTGCATCATCGCATTGGAGGTCAATCAACTCCGTTTGGAGGTTTGGTGGTGAGCCTGCCACGTCAGCAGCCTGAATGGGTTACGGAGCAGTTCCAGCCTGCTTTTTCGTGCCTCAAAGTCAGCAAATCGGCGTCGAAAGTCAGCGGCAAGCATACCTATGGTCTTGTCAGCCGACTGCGCGCTTCGACTGGAACGCCAGTGGTAGAGAGCTTCTCTTTCATGGTCTGGCAGCTGGGAAAGTGGCTCAAATTTTCTTTCCGCATCTGCGTCTCCCACAGAGTCAGCTTGGTTTTGAATGCCTTCACTGTACTGTACACACCAGACGATGACTGCGGCGTTCTGGATGAGTTGTAGGGGTTTAATGGCACAGGCAGGGAGCCCAGCCAACAGCGAGTTGCAGTAATCCAGACGGGAGATGACAAGTGCCTGGATTAGGACCTGCGCCGCTTCCTGTGTGAGGCAGGGTCGTACTCTGCGAATGTTGTAGAGCATGAACCTACAGGAACGGGTCACCGCCTTGATGTGAGTTGAGAACGACAGGGTGTTGTCCAGGATCACGCCAAGGTTCTTAGCGCTCTGGGAGGAGGACACAATGGAGTTGTCAACCGTGATGGCGCCAATAAATATTGAAATGAAGCAGCCTACTGCTCGGTGCGTCACCGTTGCATTGTGGGAAATGTAGTATTGGTGCGTGTAAAAGATCTGCGGGCTGCCGGCTTGCTGCGGTCTGCGGGCCGGTTCTAATAATAAATCAAGATCATCCCAGGGGCCGTAAAAAACCTTCTCGCGGGCCGGATGTGGCCCGCGGGCCTTGACTCTGACATATGTGCCGTAGAGGTTTTAAAGTGCTGTTGTTGATGTGTTATTGAAATGCTGAGCGCTCCTGCCTTCCTGTAGTGTCACAAATGCTTCACAATTAGTTTCTCAAATGGCAGGCTATAGCCTTGAAATAATATGAATATAGCCTAAATAATTCATTTATTTAGGACTTCTTTGATGTTTACAGTGTCACGCAAAGGCCTTTCCCGGAAGGAAGATCTACTCCGTTTTGTCAAGGTTGAGCTTGAGGTGGTTGGCCGACATCTAAGCCTAGATGTCTGACAGGCACACAGAGATGCATGTTGCCACTTGGGTGTCACAAGTTGGAAGGAAAAGAGCAGTTGTGTGTCATACGCATAGCAATGATAGGAGAGACCATGTGAGGATATGACAGAGCCGAGTGACTTTGTGTAAAGAGAAAAGAGGAGAGAACCGAACCCTGTGGGACACCAGTAGTGAGTGGACGTGGTTCAGACACAGATCCTCTCCACGCCACCTGGTAGGAGCGACCTGCCAGGTAGGATGCAATCCAGGAGCCTGAGACGCCTAACCCTGAGAGGGTGGAGAGGAGGATCTGATGGTCCACGTTGGCGAAGGCAGAGGATAGATCTAGTGGGATGAGAGAGAGAGTCATCTGGTTAGGGTCAAGAAGATCGTTCTGAGAGAGATAACAAGAGAGTTTGTCAGAGACCGCACGCTGAAGTGTTTTGGAAAGAAAATAAAGGGATACCGGTCTGTAGATTGACATCAGAGGGGTCGAGTGTTGGTTTCTTGAGAGAGAAGATATTCCTTCATGTATGTATAAGTAATGGAACGCAAGGCGTTTTCATGAGGAAAGCGCGTGAGCAAGAACTGGCAATCTGCCAGACCAATGACTGAAACACTTCCCATCCGGCCCCACATCACAATTGAGGCTTCATTCAGCGTTCTAGACTGTTGACATCTAGTGGAAGGCGTAGGAAGTGCAAACATATCCATATATTACAGGGAATTGAATAGGCGATGACATTAACATCGACCAGTCTCAGAATTCTCACTTCCTGTTTGGATTTTTTCTCAGAGTTTTGCCTGCCATATGAGTTCTGTTATACTCACAGATATCATTCAAACGGTAATAATAATATGCATATATTAGCTTTTGGGCCTGAGTACTAGGCAGTTTACTTTGGGCACCTTATTATCCAAGCTACTCAATACTGCCCCCCAGTCCCAAAGAAGTTAACACAGTGTCCAAAGAAGGGCCAGAAGTATACAGAATGGTGTCGTCTGCGTAGAGGTGGATCAGAGACTCACCAGCAGCAAGAGCGACATCATTGATTTATACAGAGAAGAGAGTCAGCCCAAGAATTGAACCCTGTGGCACCCCCATAGAGACTGCCAGAGGCCCGGACAACAGGCCCTCAGATTTGACACACTGAACTCTATCAGAGAAGTAGTTGGTGAACCAGGCGAGGCAATCATTTGAGAAGCCAAGGCTGTTGAGTCTGCCAATAAGAATGTGGTGATTGACAGAGTCGAAAGCCTTGGCCAGGTCAATGAATACGGCTGCATAGTATTGTTTCTTATCGATGGCGGTTAAGATATCGTTTAGGACCTTGAGCGTGGCTGAGGTGCACCCATGACCAGCTCTGAAACCAGATTGCATAGCGGAGAAGGTACGGTGGGATTCGAAATGGTCGGTGATCTGTTTGTTAACTTGGCTTTCGAAGACCTTAGAAAGGCAGGGTAGGATAGATATAGGTCTGTAGCAGTTTGGGTCAAGAGTGTCCCCCCCTTTGAAGAGGGGGATGACCGCAGCTGCTTTCCAATCTTTGGGAATCTCAGACGACACGAAAGAGAGGTTGAACAGGCTAGTAATAGGAGTTGCAACAATTTCGGCAGATAATTTTAGAAAGGGTCCAGATTATCTAGCCCGGCTGATTTGTGGTGGTCCAGATTTTGCAGCTCTTTCAGAACATCAGCTGACTGGATTTGGGAGAAGGAGAAATGGGGAAGGCTTGGGCGAGTTGCTGTGGGGGGTGCAGTGCTGTTGACCGGAGTAGGGGTGGCCAGGTGGAAAGCATGGCCAGCCGTAGAAAAATGCTTATTGAAATTCTCAATTATAGTGGATTTATCAGTGGTGACAGAGTTTCCTATCCTCAGTGCACTATATAAACAATATAAAATCATGCCGCTGGCTTTAGCCAGTAGAAAATATATTGAGGCCAGTTCTGAAGTTACAGTTTGGTTTAACAAGTCATGCATGCAAAGATCTTTTTTCCTCTTTTGTCCTGGTCCATTTTGACTAAGATTAATGTGTTTCTCTATTTTGTTATAGGCCTACTGTATATTCTGAACGTTATAATACACACACACACGTATTTTTGTGATTTGTTAATTGTTAAATAGTTCTATAGCCTAACATAACAGTTTGAGCTGTTTCCGACACTAACAAAATTGTGGCAGATAGATGCAATAGTTTTTTTTACAAAATACATGTGTTTTAACACTTTATTGAACAGTTGAACCTTTGTTTTTGTATGTCAGTGTTTGCTTATCCTGGATGAGCAGGAAAACAAATAGACATAGAAAAACACAGAGCGCCACGTCAATGTAGACATTTA
Source organism: Salvelinus alpinus (assembly GCF_045679555.1). Taxonomy (NCBI): domain Eukaryota; kingdom Metazoa; phylum Chordata; class Actinopteri; order Salmoniformes; family Salmonidae; genus Salvelinus; species Salvelinus alpinus. The sequence goes on from NC_092091.1 coordinate 56,058,418, forward strand.
GGGCTGGTTTCCCAGATACAAATTAAGAATGAACATTTTAATTGAAAGTGTTTTTTAGTCAAGGACCAGTTTGACAAAATTGTTGAATCTCTAATCAACTGTCACCTTAGACCTTTGCTAGCTACAAAATATATTCTAAATGAGCATCAGTCAGGCTTCAGACCAAGGCATAGCACCATCTCGGCAGCATCACTGGTTTTAAATTAAGCAGGGGTGGAAAAGGTACCGAATTGTCATCACTTGAGTAAAAGTACAGATACCTTAATAGAAAATTAATTAAGTAAAATTGAAAGTCACCCAGTAAAGTACTACTTGAGTAAAAGTCTAAAAGTATTTGGTTTGAAATATACTTAAGTATCAAAAGTAAAGGTAATTTCCAAAATATACTTAAGTATCAAAAGTAAAAGTCTAAATCATTTCTAATTCCTTATATTTAGCAAAGCAGACAGCATAATATTCTTGTTTATTTAAATTTATGGATAGCCAGGGGCACGCACCAACACTCAGACATAATTTACAAAGGAAGCATGTGTTTAGTGAGTCATCAGATCAGAGGCAGTATGGATGACCAGGGATGTTCTCTTGGTAAGTGTTAGGTATGCGTAACTGGCTGTAAGGGAGTCAGGCGCAGGAGAGCAGAAGTTGGGTAGCCAAAGGAGACTTTTATTTTGGCGAACAAAACACACGGCACTAAGAACACTAAACACAAAATGGGTTGACATAACCCAGCGCAAACCAGTCTAGCATGCACATACACAAAACAACAAACAATTCCACACACAGACATGGGGGGAACAGAGGGTAATATACACATCTAATACTGAGGGAATTGAAACCAGGTGTGTAGAAAAACAAGACAAGACAAATGGAAAAATAAAAGGTGGATCGGTGATGGCTAGAAAGCTGCTGACGTCGACCGCTGAACTCTGCCCGAACAAGGAGAGGAACCGACTTCGACTTAAGTCATGAGAGTACCCCCCCTTGATGCGCGGCTCCAGCAGCGCGCCGTCACCGGCCTCAGGGACGACCAGGAGGGCGAGGTGCAGGGCGGTCCGGACGGAGACGGTGGAACTCCCGCAGCATTGAAGGGTCCAACATAACCTCCACCGAAACCCAGCATCTCTCCTCCGGACCGTACCCCTCCCACTCCACGAGGTACTGAAGGCCCCTCGCACAATGCTTCGAATCCAGTATGGAGCGAACGGTGTACGCCGGGGCCCCCTCGATGTCCAGAGGGGGCGGAGGAACCTCCCGCACCTCAGACTCCTGGAGCGGACCAGCCACCACCGGCCTGAGGAGAGACACATGGAACGAGGGGTTAATACGGTAATCGGGGGGAGCTGTAACCTGTAATACATCTTGTTCAGTCTCCTCAGGACTTTGAACGGCCCCACAAACCGTGGACCCAGCAGCCGGCAGGGCAGGCGGAGGGGCAGGTTTCGGGTCGAGAGCCAGACCCGGTGCCTCACTGCGGTGATGGTCTGCGCTGGCTTTCTGACACAGCACGGCGCGCTGAAGGTGAACATGGGCGGCGTCCCATGTCTCCTCCGTGCGCCGAAACCAGTCGTCCACCGCAGGAGCTTCGGTCTGACTCTGATGCCAAGGAGCCAGAACCGGCTGGTACCCCAGTATGCACTGGAAGGGGCAGAGGTTAGTGGAGGAGTGGCGAAGCGAGTTCTGGGCCATCTCTGCCCAGGGCACGAACGCCGCCCACTCCCCTGGCCGGTCCTGGCAATAAGACCGCAGAAACCTACCCACATCCTGGTTAACTCTCTCCACCTGCCCCTTACTCTCAGGGTGAAAACCTGAGGTAAGGCTGATCGAGACCCCCAGACGTTCCATGAACGCCCTCCAGACCCTCGAAGTGAACTGAGAAACCTGATCAGACACTATATCCTCAGGCACCACGTAGTGCCGGAAGACGTGCGTAAACAAGGCCTCCGCAGTCTGTAGGGCCGTAGGGAGACCGGGCAGAGGAAGGAGATGGCAGGACTTAGAGAAACAATTCACAACAACCAGGATCGTGGTGTTTCCCTGTGATGGGGGAGATCGGTCAGGAAATCGATCGACAGGTGCGACCATGGCCATTGTGGAACGGGTAAGGGGTGTAACTTACCTCTGGGTAGGTGCCTAGGAGCTTTACACTGCGCGCACACCGAGCAAGAGGAAACATAAACCATCACGTCCTTAATCAAAGTGGGCCACCAGTACTTCCCACTCAGACAGCGCACCGTCCGACCGATGCCTGGATGACCATAGGAAGGTGACGTGTGGGCCCAATAGATCAGCCGGTCATGGACAGCAGACGGAACGTACAGATGCCCAGCGGGACACTGGAGAGGAGTGGGCTCTGCACGTAACGCCTGCTCAATGTCCGCGTCCAGCTCCAACACTACCGGTGACACCAGGCAGGAGGCCGGGAGTAGGGGGGTGGGATCCATGGGCCGCTCCTCTGTGTCATACAGCCGGGACAGTGCATCTGCCTTCACGTTCTGGGAACCTGGCCTGTACGAAAGGGTGAAAACAAAACGGGTGAAAAACATGGCCCATCTGGGCTGGCGAGGGTTCAGTATCCTCGCTGCCCGGATGTACTCTAGATTGCGGTGATCAGTCCAGTTGAGAAAAGGGTGTTTAGCCCCCTCAAGCCAATGTCTCCACGCCGTTAGAGCCTTGACGACAGCCAACAGCTCCCGGTCCCCCACGTCATAGTTTCGCTCCGCCGGGCTGAGCTTCCTCGAGAAGAAGGCACAGGGGCGGAGCTTCGGTGGCGTACCTGAGCGCTGAGAGAGCACGCTCCAATCCCAGCCTTGGACACGTCCACCTCCACTATCAACGCCAAAGAGGGATACGGATGGGCCAGCACGGGAGCCGAGGTAAACAGAGCCCTCAGGTGACCAAAAGTCCTGTCCGCCTCAGCCGACCACTGCAAACGTACCGGTCCCCCCTTCATCAGTGAGGTAATGGCAGCCGCTACCTGACCAAAACCCCGGATAAACCTCCGGTAGTAATTGGCAAACCCTAGAAACCGCTACACCTCCTTTACCGTGGTGGAAGTCGGCCAAATACGCACGGCTGAAATGCGGTCACTCTCCATCTCCACCCCCGAGGTGGAAATGTGGCACCCTAGGAAGGAGAAGGACTGTTGGAAGAAAATACATTTCTCAGCCTTGACGTACAGGTCATGCTCCAAAAGTCGACCAAGCACCCTGCGCACCAAGGACACATGCTCGGCGCGTGTAGCGGAGTATAACAGAATGTCATCAATATACACCACTAAACCCGGCCCGTGCAGGACCCTGAAAATCTCGTCTACAAAGGCTTGGAATACTAATGGAGCATTCATCAACCTGTACGGCATGACGAGGTACTCATAGTGCCCTGAGGTGGTACTGAACGCCGTCTTCCACTCGTCTCCCTCCCGGATACGCACCAGGTTGTAAGCGCTCCTGAGATCTAATTTGGTGAAGAAGCGCGCCCCGTGCATTGACTCAATCACAGTGGCGATAAGAGGTAGCGGGAAACTGTACCTCACAGTGATCTGATTTAGGCCTCGGTAGGCATTACATGGGCACAGACCTCCCTCCTTCTTCACAAAAAATAAACTCGAGGAGGAGGTTGAAGTGGAGGACCAAATCTACCCCTGATGCAAGGATTTGGAGACATATGTTTCCATACCTGCCGTCTCTGCCTGTGACAGGGGATACACGTTACTCCTGGGAAGTGCGACGTCTACCAGGAGATTTATTGCACAATCCCCCCGTCGATGGGGTGGTAATTGAGTCTCCTTCTTTTTGGAGAAGGCGAGAGCCAAATCGGCATATTCGGGGGGAATGCTCAAGGTGGAGACCTGGTCTGGACTTTCCACCGTAGTAGCACCAACGGAAACCCCTAAACACCTCCCTGAGCACTCTCGCGACCACCCCGTGAGAGCCCTTTGTTGCCATGAAATGGTGGGGTGATGACGAGCTAACCCGGGAAGGCCTAGTACCACGGGAAATGCAGGAGAGTCAATGAGGAAGAGACTGATTCTCTCCTCGTGACCCCCCTGCGTCACCATGCCCAGGGGAATGGTAACCTCTCTAATCAACCTAACCCGGACTCATTAGATCATAATCTAATGAGCACAACAGTATTATTCATTGCTTCCACACAAAATGCAAATGCTAAGCACATTTTTGCAAAACAGTAAACACAACTCACTACAAAAGACGCAAAACATTTGGTGACAGCTGATACAAATTACTCCCATGAATGTGAACTTCTTCTGCATGCGTGCACACTTTACACAATTGTTCACTGAGCAATCAGTCCTTATTCATGGATTAAAGAGGTCACTCACCTCTGAGTTGCTATTTGCAAGAATGGACCAAGTAAGAGGCCGAGGGCAAGGAGAAAGGAGAGGTAGATGGGCCCATAGAGGAAGAGTGGTTCAGATGAGTGGAGGTGGAAAGTTTATGATTACCGTCCACATGACCAGATGTCCCTCCTAGAGACAATGAATGTCAGTTGTATGGCAATTACTGCAGAGAACTGCCAAGTGTGGATGTGCCATGCAAGGAGATGTTTTCCTCGCTGCATTGCAAGGGAAAACATCCAGTGTGATGTTGATGAAAACATGTGGCCTGACTGACAAGAGTGAATGGACTGAATGTAGTGTATACTGTATTGGTGTGGCCTTTTTTACATTTCTTTGTTCTTGCAGTGATTTGTTAGCTTGGTGTATTTTATTTGTATTCTCTATATATACTGTACAGCATCACTGAATATTGTAAAGAACAACATGGAAAAAGGTGAAATAAAGCCTTTTGTTTCTGGATATTCATGTGCTTGAGTGACATTCTTTCTGCATCGGTCATCTTTGGTCAAATTATTTCAGGAAAAAAGAATACAGCCCATGCTGTTGTATGTTTAGTTGTCTTTTATAGTGCATACTATAATTATAGTATCAACAAATGGCACAGAAATATAAAAGAGGGTTAACCCTGTTAGGGTATATTGATAGTTGTTAGTATTTATTGTGCCATTTGAAATAACTTTTCAAAAAACTTTTCATTAGATAACAAGTTGTATGTTTTGATGGAGGTAGTTGATTTTATGTCATGTGTTTAATGTTTTGAGACATACTGCATTTGAAATGTGTCATTTTGTCCAGCGTGTTTCAGTTTGGGTCTACATGTTAATTGTTTAGAAAAAGTTAATTCAGTTTTGACACATTTTCTCAAGAAATCGAGAAACTGTAAATTGCTACATTGCTATGTTTTTAGAGAAGAACTATTATATTTAAGTCAATGCGTTGATATTAAGTCTCTCTTTCTCTCCACAGTACTCTGCTCAGCCCAGCATTCAGCCCAACCTGAGACTTGGCAGGTGAAAGGCATCGTGGGAAAGTCTCTCTCTTTTCCAGAGAAGGTGTTGAAGTCTGGCAATTTAATGTATGGACACCTTGGCAACATTGCACAGGTGTACCCTGTTAAACAAAGTAATACCAACCTTGTGAAGAGATTTAAAAACCGCCTTCAATGGAACAATGATACTGGATTCTTCACTTTGACAGACCTACAAATAGATGATTCTGGGGTTTATACTGTGGAGAATGTAGATGGAGATGAAGAGAAGACGACACGTATATTTCAGCTGACAGTGTACTGTAAGTGTGTGTGTGTGTGGGTGTGTGTGTGTGTGTGTGTGTGTGTGTGTGTGTGTGTGTGTGTGTGTGTGTGTGTGTGTGTGTGTGTGTGTGTGTGTGTGTGTGTGTGTGTGTGTGTGTGTGTGTGTGTGATTGTCAGCAGTAGAAATCAGCAGTAGAAACAATACTAAAGTGGTCACTATTGGTTCGGAAAAAAGCTGAGTGATGGGGCTGGAGAAATGTAACCATTCAAATTCATAGACAGAGCTGTGCATGCAAAGACTGATCAACCATTATATAACAATTATAGTTGTAACCATGTTTTTAGACTATATAGTGTTTGTTTACAATTTCTTTGTTTACAAACACTGGAGTAAAACAAGCTGATGGGTTTTCTGACGGGAACTAAGCTCATGAGGCAGTTGGTTGCAATTTCAGTTTAATCCACCTGAAAGGACGGAACAAATAGTACAACAAATATTGTGGTTAAATTCAAATATAGTAATTGATAAAAAAAACTGTATTTATCGAAGAAATGTTTAAAAAAGGTGTAATTTTTGTGAATGATGTCATAAATAGGACTGGTGGAGTTATGTCACACATGCAGCTAACACAGACATATGGAAATGTCTGCTCTACCCAAAATTACAACCAATTAATTGCAGTATTACCACAAAAATGGAAGAGGCAAGTAGAAGGGGAAAAAAGTAAGGAACTTGTATGTCGGCCCTATATTAAAGAACATAAATGGTTAAAGAAAAGTGTGATAAATAAAAACATATACCAATTTCATTTAAGGACCAAAAAACTGACAGCGGTGCCATATAAATTGCAAAATAGTTGGGAAGAGATTTTCGATGTACCCATTCCATGGCACATGGTTTATGAATTGATACGCAAAACAACGCCGGATTCAAAACTTTCATTCACTAGGTCCCCCGTGTGGTTCTGGGATTTTTGCTCACCGTTCTTGTGATCATTTTGACCCCACGGGGTGAGATCTTGCGTGGAGCCCCAGATCGAGGGAGATTATCAGTGGTCTTGTATGTCTTCCATTTCCTAATAATTGCTCCCAAAGTTGATTTCTTCAAACCAAGCTGCTTACCTATTGCAGATTCCGTCTTCCCAGCCTGGTGCAGGTCTACAATTTAGTTTCTGGTGTCCTTTGACAGCTCTTTGGTCTTGGCCATAGTGGAGTTTGGAGTTTGACTGTTTGAGGTTGTGGACAGGTGTCTTTTATACTGATAACAAGTTCAAGCAGGTGCCATTAACACAGGTAACGAGTGGAGGACAGAGGAGCCTCTTAAAGAAGAAGTTACAGGTCTGTGAGTGCCAGAAATCTTGCTTGTTTGTAGGTGACCAAATACTTATTTTCCACCATAATTTGCAAATAAATAAATAAAAAATCCTACAATGTGATTGTCTGGATTTTTTTTTCTCATTTTGTCTGTCATAGTTGAAGTGTACCTATGATGAAAATTACAGGCCTCTCTCATCTTTTTAAGTGGGAGAACTTGCACAATTGGTGGCTGACTAAATACTTTTTTGCCCCACTGTACATGTGTTGTTGTTAATCCCACCAAAGTGTCCGATTTCATATATGCTTTTCAGCGAAAGCACTACAAACGATTATGTTAGGTTACCACAAAACCACAATAAGCACAGCCATTTTTCCAGCGAAAGATAGCTTTCACAAAAACCAGAAATAGAGAAAATTTATCACTAACCTTTGATTATCTTCATCAGACGACACTCATAGGACTTCATGTTACACAATACATGCATGTTTTGTTTGATTAAGTTCATATTTATATAAAAAAATCTAAGTTTACATTGGCGCATTAGATTCACTAGTTCCAAAAACATCAAGTGATTTTGCATAGCCACATCGTTTCAACAGAAATACTCATCATAAATGTAGATGATAATACAAGTTATACACATGGAATTATAGATATACCTCTCCTTAATGCAACCGCTGTGTCAGATTTCAAAAAAACTTTACGGAAAAATAAACCATGCAATAATCTGAGACGGAGCTCAGAACAATAGCCAAATTATCCGCCATGTTGGACTCAACAGAAACCAGAAAATACATGATAAATGTTTCCTTACCTTTGATGAATTCATCAGAATTCATAGGAATCCCAGGTCCACAATAAATGCTTGATTTGTTCGATAATGTCCGTTATTTATGTCCAATTAGCTACTTTGGAATTGTTTACCAAACGCCCAACCCAAAGTCACAAAGCGCGTCCACTATAACGTGACGAAATGTCCAAAGGTTCCGTTACAGTCAGTAGAAACATGTCAAACGATGTACTGAATCAATCTTTAGAATGTTGTTAACATACATCTTGAATAACGTTCCAACCGGAGAATTACATTGACTTCAGTTGACCGATGGAACGGAGAACACGTGAACGCGCCTCTTCAATGCGTGACCAACTCGTGGCTTTGGTCACTAATTCCTGTCTCCTTCGGCCCCCCTTCACATTAGAGTCATCAGACAAAGTTCTATTGACTGTTGACATCTAGTGGAAGCCGTAGGAAGTGGAAACTCGCTGTAATTTCAATGAGAGCTTGGTTGAAAATCTGGCACCCACAGAAAAAATCCAAACAGGAAGTGGAAGTTCTCAGGTATTTTCCTGCCATATGAGTTCTGTTATACTCACAGACATAATTCAAACAGTTTTAGAAACTTCAGAGTGTTTTCTATCCAATACTAATAATAATATGCATATACTAGCAACTATGACATAGGAGCAGGCCGTTTACTCTGGGCACCTCTGTGCACCTTTCATCCAAGCTACTCAATACTGCTCCTGCAGCCATTTTGGCAAGTCGGTAAGGATATCTACTTTGTGCAAGATTATTTCACTTATATTTCACTGTATCACAATTCCAGTGGATCAGAAGTTTACATACACTAAGTTGACTGTGCATTTAAATAGCTTGGAACATTCCAGAAAATGATGTCATGGCTTTAGAAGCTTCTGATAGGCTAATTGACAACATTTGAGTCAATTGGAGGTGTACCTGTGGATGTATTTCAAAGCCTACCTTCAAACGCAGTGCCTCTTTGCTGGATATCATGGGAAAATCATAAGAAATCAGCCAAGACTTCAGAAAAATAATTGTAGACCTCCACAAGTCTGGTTCATCCTTGGGAGCAATTTCCAAATGCCTGAAGGTAACACATTCATCTCTACAAACAATAGTACGCAAGTTTAAACACCATGGGTACTTTGGTGCAAAAAATGCAAATCAATCCCAGAACAACAGCAAAGGACCTTGTGAAGATGCTAGAGGAAACAGGTACAAAAGTATCTATATCCACAGTAAAACGAGTCCTATATCGACATAACATGAAAGGCCGCTCAGCAAGGAAAAAGCCACTGCTCCAAAACCGCCATAAAAAAAGCCTGAAAATGGTTTGCAACTGCACGTGGGGACAAAGATCATACTTTTTGGAGAAATGCTCTCTGATTTGATAAAAAAAAAATAGAACTGCTTGGCCATAATGACCATTGTTATGTTTGGAGGAAAAAGGGGGAGGCTTGCAAGCCAAAGAACACCATCCCAACCGTGAAGCACGGGGGTGGCAGCATCATGTTGTGGGGGTGCTTTGCTGCAGGAGGGACTGGTGCACTTCACAAAATAGATGGCATCATGAAGCAGGAAAACTATGTGGATATATTGAAGCAACATCTCAATACATCAGTCAGGAAGTTGAAGCTTGGTCGCAAATGGGTCTTCCAAATGGACAATGACCCCAAGCATACTTCCAAAGTTGTGGCAAAATGGCTTAAGGACAACAAAGTCAAGGTATTGGAGTGGCCATCACAAAGCTCTGACCTCAATCCTATAGAACATTTGTGGGCAGAACTGAAAAAGCGTGTGCGAGCAAGGAGGCCTACAAACCTGACTCACTGACAGGGAATTTTTATTTGGATTAAATCTCAGAAATTGTGAAAGACTGAGTTTAAATGTATTTGGCTAAGCTTTATGTAATCTTCTGACTTCAACAGTTTAAGTTATATTCTTCAAGAATCAATGGCTGCAAATCATTAATGTATAAGATCAAAAATGGATGTAGCAACTGCTCTTTGCCAAAGTACCATTTCACCAATTCCCATGTATTTATTATTTGTCTTCCAGTTCTGTCCAAACCTCAAGTGACAGTCCATGACAGCAGCTCCTGTAGTGTGGTGTGTTCTGTGGAGAACGGGAGAGATGTGAACTTGTCCTGGTACCGAGGAGAGGAGAAACTCAACCAGACGAGCAGCCCTGACCTCAACATCACCCTCTCTCTACCTCTCAAGGTGGATGTACAGACCAGAGACTCTTACAGATGTGAGGCTGCCAACCCAGTCAGCAAGGAGACAGCTGTTGTTCCAAATCCCTGTATAGAGAGTGATCCCTCCAAGGTGACAGGTAAAAACATGTACAGTAGCAATGTTACATTGCAGATATCCAGACAATACCAACTTATATATGAAGCAATACGTATGGTAGAGCTCATTTTATGAATCCCAATATTTTTTTCTCTCTTTTTACTTCAGATGGTGATGAGAGGACTCGAGGTTCTCTTATTATTGCTGTAATCTGCGTTTTGGTTGCTTCAGGACTTGTTGGACTTGCAATCTATCGTAAGAAGAGGAGAAACGGACACTCAAAAACAGGTATTAATCTTGTAGGTGGGTGAGGTCATTCTCCTTGTGCACAACCTTTTTTAATTATCAAGGATCGTGTTTTGGAATAGGTAGGACATGTTTGCCTGAACAACAGATGCAGGTCAAATGATGTGGTCTATCTTTCACACTTCATGTTGGGTTAAATGCGGAAGACCCATTTCAGTTGAATGCATTCAGTTGTACAACTGACTAGGTATTCCCTTTCCCCTTTCCTCTGCTTGGTCAGACAGTTGCATTGTCTCAGACCACTTCTCTAAATGTTGAAAAAGCAGAAGGCACACACACACACAAGCACACCCTGACAATATTTACATTATAGCTTCTCTGGTGCCAAAAAGACCTCTAGCACAGACACAGGTACCCATAGTAACATGAGTCCTTAGTGTTTGTAGAACCTGTCATGGGGGTGAGCATTTGTACATATCTGTCAGTTACTCTCACCCACACTGTATATTTCATTTACTTTATTTGCCTTTATAGATTCACCTGAAAGAGAGCAAGATGTCATTCACTATGCAGAGATAACTCACATTAAACCAACAAAAAAACAGGTTAGTAATAATACTACAGGCTGATGAACATAGGAGATGTAATACAGCAGCTTTAGCAGCCCTCATGGCTACAACTGTAGCATTTATCTTTGTGCCAGTAGGAAAGCAAAGAAGAAGAAAAAGGATCACATTTCATTATTAGATACTTTGTACCAGAGGAAGGAAACAAGACAAGTCTGACGCTCTCTTGTCTATTCTCATTGTTCTGCAGGAAGTAACTCAAGTCATCACATCTAGGACCATTTCCAAATCTATTGGGAGGAACCACAAAGCCAAGTTTTATAAAGTCCACAGACTTGGCAAATACTGTAAAAGCCACAGGAAGATCAAAGACATTACTATACTGAACAAAAATATAAATGCAACTTGCAACAATTTCTAAGATTTTACTGAGTTACAGTTCATGTAAGGAATTCACATGACTGGGCAAGGGTGCAGCAATGGGTGGACCTATGCCCTGAGGAGTATATATGTCTGTAATAAAGCCCTTTTGTGTGGAAACTCATTCTGATTGTCTGGGCCTGGCTCCCGCGTGGGTGGGCCTATCTTCCAAGTGGGTGGACCTATGCCCCCCAGGCCCACCCATTGCTGCGCCCTTGCCCAGTCAAGTCAAATCCATTGATTAGAGCCTAATGAATTTATTTCAATTGACTGATTTCCTTATTTGAACTGTAACACAGTAAAATCTTAGAAATTGTTGCAAGTTGCATTTATATTTTTGTTCAGTATAGTAATGCCTTTGATCTTCCCATGTTTTTAACAGTATTTTCCAAGTCTGTGGACTTTATAAAACTTGGCTTCGTGGTTCCTCCCACTAGACTTAGGAATGGTCCAAGATGTGTTGACTGAGTTCCCTAGTTCAGAACAATGAAAATGGACAAGAGCATCAGACTTGTGTTGTTTCCTTCCTCTGGTGCAAAGTATCTAATAACGAAACATGATCCTTTTACTTTTATTTATTTTTGTGCTTTCCTACACCTCTTCTCGCCCCCCCTCTCTGCTCCTCTTTCCTTGTCCCTCTCAATCCTTCCCTCCCTACCTTTTTCCCTCTCCCTGTCTAGGAGGAGCGAAGAGGTATACCAGAGCTGGATGTCCTTAGAGACAACACAAACCTGACATTAGTTTATGATACACTCCAGTTACATCGCATGGCTGCCAGCGAGGATGTTGACACAGCATGAAGGATAGAGAACAGCAAGTTACTGAGAGGGTGACATGATAATTCACATCCAAGAGAAGGCGTTACATCCTATAGTGAAAGCGGAGACAAAATTATAGTAAATATTCATCTTGAAAAGTTCCCATTTAACCATTGTGCTGTTATCATTTCAGACTTCCTTTGTTGGTCGTTATCACAGTCTTTTGTTGAATTGGGGCCTCGATGAGATTCACTGATGCAGACAAATTCAATAACTATGCCTAGGGTTATTAGTAGGATGATCCCTCTTTTCAAGTGCCCATTGTCCCAATTTATAGGTTAAAGCAAATGGAACCTCTTTTAATACAATTCACTAGTGTGTTTGCTATGCTACTGCTGGTCCAAAGCTTCTTTTCAGTTCTGTCTGTTCTGTTTGCATGTTGGTGCCTCCCCTGTATCTTTTATAGCTGGTCATTGTTTAGCTTGTCAGTGGATAGCAGCTGTGTACATAAAAAAGCAGATGTTTGGTGAGATAAATCCACCTACACCTTAGAAGCGATGGCTATTAGGTTACGTTGGAAACAAAGTCCACATGGAAATTTTTCCTTTCACCATGTAGAGGGATAGATCTTTTTGCCTTTTGACTCAGAAAATTATCTTTGGTGACATTTTACTCATATTGCTTTTCGCAAAATGCAGACGTGATTAAGTGAAGTTCAAATCAAATCTTATTTTATTTGTTACATGCGCCGAATACAACAGTGAAATGCTTACTTACAAGCCCTAACCAACAATGCAGTTAAGAAAAAAATTCTAATAACAAAAAAATACATAAGAAAATATATGAATAAGAAATAACAAATAATTAAAGAAATGCAGTAAAATAACATTAGCGAGGCTATATACAGGGGGCACCGGTACAGAGTCAATGTTAGTCTAGGTAATTGAGGTTTTAGGTACATGTAGGTAGAGTTATTAAAGTGACAATGCATAGATAATAACAGAGTAGCAGCAGTGTAAAAGGGGGCAGGGTGGGGCAATGCAAATAGTCTGTGTAGCCATTTGATTAGATGTTCAGGAGTCTTATGGCTTGGGTGTAGAAGCTGTTTAGAAGCCTCTTGGACCTAGACCTGGTGCTCCGGTACCGCTTACCATGTGGTAGCAGAGATAACAGTCTATGACTAGGGTGGCTGGAGTCTTGGACCATCTTTAGGGCCTTCCTCTGACAGCGCCTGGTATAGAGGTCCTGGATGGCAGGAAGCTTGGCCCCAGTGATGTACAGAGCCGTACGCACTACCCGCTGTTGTGCCTTGTTGTCGGAGGCTGAGCAGTAGGCCATACCAGACAGGATGCTCTTGATGGTGCAGCTGTTGAACCTTTTGAGGATCTGAGGACCCATGCCAAATCTTTTCAGTCTCCTGAGGTAGAATAGGTTTTGTCGTGACCTCTTCATGACTGTCTTGGTGTCCTTGGACAATGTCAGTTTGTTGGTGATGTGGACACCAAGGAACTTGAAGCGCCCAACCTGCTCCACTACAGCCCCGTCAGTGAGAATTGGGGCTTGCTCGGTCCTCCTTTTCCTGTAGTCCACAATCATCTCCTTTGTCTTGATCACATTGAGGGAGAGGTTGTTGTCCTGGCACTACACGGCTAGGTCTCTGACCTCCTCCCTATAGGCTGTCTCATCATTGTCGGTGATCAGGCCTACCACTGTTGTGTCATCGGGAAACTTAATGATGGTGTTGGAGTCGTCCCTGGCCGGGCAGTCATGAATGAACAGGGAGTACTGGAGGGGACTTAGCACTCAGCGTGTCAGATGTGTTGTTACCTACCCTTACCACCTGGGGGTGGCCCGTCAGGAAGTCCAGGATCCAGTTGCAGAGGGAGGTGTTTAGTCCCAGGGTCCTTAGCTTAGTGATGAGCTTTGAGGGCACTATGGTGTTGAACGCTGAGCTGTAGTCAATGAATAGCATTCTCACATAGATGTTCCTTTTGTCAAAGTGGGAAAGGGCAGTGTGGAGTGCAATAGAGATTGCATCATCTGTGGATCTGTTGGGGCGGTATGGAAATTGGAGTGGGTCCAGGGTTTCTGGAAAAATGGTGTTGATTTGAGCCATGACGAGCCTTTCAAAGCACTTCATGGCTACAGACGTGAGTGCTACGGGTCGGTAGTAATTTAAGCAGGTTACCTTAGTGTTCTTGGGCACAAGCACTATGGTGGTCTGCTTAAAACATGTTGGTATTACAGACACAGACAGGGAGAAGTTGAACATGTCTGTGTAGACAATTGCCAGTTGGTCAGCGCATGCTCAGAGTACTCATTCTGGTAATCCATCTGGCCCTGCGGCCTTGTGAATGTTGACCTGTTTAAAGGTCTTACTCACATTGGCTACGGAGAGCGTGATCACACAGTCGTCCGGAACAGCTAAATCTCTCATTCATGCTTCAGTGTTACTTGCCTCGAAGCGAGCATAGAAGTAATTTAGCTCGTCTGGTAGGCTCTTGTCACTGGGAAGCTCACGGCTGTGCTTCCCTTTGTAGTCTGTAATAGTTTGCAAGCCCTGCCACATCCGACGAGCGTCGGAGTCGGTTTAGTACGATTCAATCTTTGTCCTGTATTGACACTTTGCCTGTTTGATGGTTTGTCTAAGGGCATTGCGGTATTTCTTATAAGATATTCTACTTCAAGTGAGCAAAACTTTGAATGTTCCTTAGATTTTGTGCACCAGCTGCTGTTTACAAATATACATAGATCGCCAGCCCTTGTCTTACCAGAGGCCTGTTCTACCCTGCCGAAAAAGCTTAAAACCCGCCATTTGTATGTTATTCATGTCGTCGTTCAACCACGACTCGGTGAAACATAAGATATTAGTTTTTAATGTCCCATTGGTAGGATATACATGATCGTAGTTTGTCTATTTTATTATCGATTGATTGTACGTTGGCTAAAAGGACCGTTTTGTAAAGGTAGATTACCCTCTCGGCGACATATCCTAACAAGGCACCCGGATCTTCGTCCACGATACCTCCATCCCGTTCTCCTGCGAATGACGGGGATGAGTGCCCTGTCGAGCGTCTGATGTAAATCCCCCCCCGTCCGACTCGTTGAAGAAAAAGTATTCCTCCAGTATGGGGTGAGTAATCGTTGTCCTGATATCTAGAAGCTCTTTTCGGTCATAAGACAGTGGAGGAAAAATAAGTACAAAATAACTTACAAATAACACAAAAAAACATAAAATAGCACAATTGGTAACTGGATCGTAAAACGGAAGCCATCTCCTTCGGAGCCATTCTTCAGTAAGGTATACAATCTGGGATATTTCCTAATATTAAGTGGTCGTTAATCACCCATTCATGCTTGAAAAATACACTTACCTTATCACAACCCAAAATATTATTTAAGTTTACTCCATTGTTTATATTTTTGTTGTCATTTTTATTTTTGTAAACTAAGAATGTACTGCTACAACATACCTCTGAAAACTGTCAGTCGTTGCAGCCATAGCTGCATTCAAGAGTTTAAGATTGGCAACATTTCTTCAGAGACATTTCTCCAGAAACACACAACCTCCAGATTCTGGATTTTAAGTTTGATCTAGATAGTTTGTGTGTATGTATTAATATGTAAGCTACATGTGCCTTTTTTTGATGTACATTGATGTAGTTCAGCTGTCTATATTGTCTATTAATGTTTTTGTTTTTTTAAGTGATAATGCCCGAAAAGCCGGTGTTTAGAGGATATATTTGCACGGGTGTTAGGCTTGAGGGCATTATCACTTTTTTACAACGGGTTACCAACATATTCAAATATTGATTGACATATTTTCATATGTTATTTTGATGAATTTATTCATACTATTTCATCCTTCCACAAGGTATAGTCCCGAAACAAATTTAGGGTTGCTGGTCGTTCATTCTATTGGTTCATTTGTCACAGATGCGACCCAGTCGTTCAGTCTTTTCATTCTGTATCTATTGACGCGACCCAGTCGTTCGTTCTTAATGTTCCATTGCCATACTGGCTGGCAACGTTCTTATCCCTTGCTTTCTAGCTAGCCAACTACGGCTAACTTACAGTCACGTCAAACATTGCAGACAGAATAACAACAGTAGCTGCATTTGTTTAAGCTGTTTTCTAGTGACATTTATTTTTCAGTATTGTCTGTTCTGTAGATACTTTTTGTAGTAGAAATCAAATGTATAACTTCCCTGCATGGGCTGATGAGACAGTGGATTGCGCAGTCAGATGGAACAGAGTAAATAGGCATTTTAACGTCATAGATTTAGCTGGAGGGAACCTGTGGAATAGACACCGTCTGGAATGTTAATTTAACCAATCAGCATTCAGGATTCTACCCACCCGTTGTATAATATGTTATGTTTTGTGTTGACCTGAGGAAGAGTAGCTGCTGCTTTTGCAACAGCTAATGGGGATCCTAATAAAATACCAGATACCAAATGTAGCCTACTTCTTGGGTCAAATTTGGAGGGACAACTGTAATTGTTGGGTGGTTTTCAACTGTGTTTCTTGATTTAGTGAGTTTAAGTGTATTTGAGACCTTCTTTCCTGTTACTTTTATTGCCAGGCAGCTGTACATTTCTAATTTGAAAATAATGATGACTAATCCTATTAAAGTTCAAGCATTGCTTTCAAGGAAACAATTCGTTTTTCTTCTAATGTATTTTACACATCTAGTGGTTGAATGTTTTTATATTTCAGTGTACTGTACATACACACTATTTTGTACTCTGAGCCTGTGTACTGTATATTGTAAGTGTAACTTAAATCATGTGTCAGCAAATTGTTGTTAATTTAAGGATCCTCCCCTTTTTTTAAATTTTCGCCTAGTGACAAACTCAAGTCTAACTGCCTATAGTTTAGGACCTGAAGCAAGGATATGCATTTTCTTGATAGGATTTGAAAGGAAACACTTTGAAGTTTGTGGAACTGTGAAATGAATGTAGGAGAATTTAACACATTAGATCTGGTGAAAGATAATACAAATAAAAAAACGTGTTTTGTATTTTTTTGTACCATCATCTTTGAAATGCAAGAGAAAGGCCATAATGTATTATTTCAGCCCAGGCGCAATTTAGATTTTGGCCACTACATGGCAGCACAGTATGTGCAAAGTTTTAGACTGATCCAATGGACCATTGTATTTCTGTTCAAAATGTTGTATCAAGACTGCCCAAATGTGCCTAATTGGTTTATTAATAACTTTTCAAATTCATAACTGTGCACTCCCCTCAAACAATAGCATGGTATTCTTTCACTGTAATAGCTACTGTAAATTGGACAGTGCAGTTAGATTAACAAGAATGTAAGCTTTCTGCCAAAAGCAGATATGTCTATGTCCTGGGAAATGTTCTTGTTACTTACAGACTCATGCTAATCGCATTAGCCTACATTAGCTTAACCGTCCCGCGGGGGACCTACCGATCCTTTAGAGGTTAACTTCTCTAGGATAGGGGGCAGCATTTTCACGTTTGGATGAAAAGCATGCCCAAATTCAACTACCAGCTACTCATCCCCAGAAGATAAGATATGCATATTATTATTAGATTTGGATAGCAAACACTCTGAAGTTTCTAAAACTGTTTGAATCATGTCTGTGAGTATAACATAACTTATTTAGCAGGCGAAACCCCAAGGACAAACCATTCAGATTTTTTTTTTGAGGTCACTCTCTTTTCAATGAGCTTTCATTGGGAATCCAGATTTCTAATTGACCTTCTTGCAGTTCCTACCGCTTCCACTGGATGTCAACAGTCTTTAGAAATTGGTTGAGGTTTTTTCCTTTGTGTAATGAAGAAGTACGGCCATCTTGAACAAGGGTCACTTGAAGTGTACTGTTAGATAGATGCACATGCCCAGAAAGCTAGCTACAGTTTGTTTTAATCGTGTATTGAACACAGATCATCCCGTCTTCAATTTTATTGATTTTTTACATTAAATACCTAAAGTTGTATTACAAATGTAGTTTGAAATGTTTTGGCAAAGTTTACAGGTAACTTTTGAGATATTTTGTAGTCACGTTGCACAAGTTGGAACTGGTGTTTTTCTGGATCAAACGCGCCAAATAAATTGACATTTTGGATATATATCGACGGAATTAATTCGAACAAAAGGACCATTTGTGATTGTTATTGTTATATTGTTATTTCTGCGTTTTGTGCCGCGCCTGCAGGGTTGAAATATGCTTCTCTCTCTTTGTTTACCATGGTGCTATCCTCAGATAATAGCATCGTTTGCTTTCGCCGAAAAGCTTATTTGAAATCTGACATGTTGGCTGGATTCACAACAAGTGTAGCTTTAATTTGGTGTATTGCATGTGTGATTTCATGAAAGTTAGATTTTTATAGTAATTTATTTGAATTTGGCGCTCTGCATTTTTAATGGCTTTTGGCCAAGTGGGATGTTAGCGCCCCACATATCCCAGAGAAGTAAATTAATTTGACTCAAATAATGGTGTTTCTATTCCAAGAAACAAAAAACAAAACCCTCAGTGTTTCCATATGGCGCTGTCTAACGTGAACGGTTGGGAGTAGGCTACTAAGAGCAAAATATTCCTAACATTTCCACCCCATAATTGTAGGCTAACCAATACCCAAACAGAGATTCAGGGGAAATAAAAATCTAATTGATTTATCAAGACCAGTCCCCATGGTTGTCTCAGAGCAGCACGAAACGGTGCTGAAATAGTTGACCACACTTGGGTAGGCTATTTCTTCAAATTTTATTATAACAATTAGATGACTGTTGGTGTTCCAGTAAGCAACAATTTGTTGCCTTCATTAGCCAACTTTATTGTGAAAATATATATGTGTAACTCTTCCAAGCCTACAAGCAAGAAACTGACGATAAAACAATGCAACAAATACATTGATCACCTCAGCAAGGTTTTACCCGTGGTCGTGGAGCTGGGGGTAAGTGCAATTAAAATGTAGCTGAGATGTACTGTACAGTAGTTGAAATAAACATCTGCATTTTGGAAGTCTTTTTTTATTTTATTAACGAAGGCAAAAAGATGTTGATGAACAGATACTGTGTAAAACTTTAGAGTACTTAAGCATCGAATACATTGCAAATATGGGGGATTTTCACACCTACAGCAGCCGGGCTATTAAACTAATCGATGGATAACAGATTGGCTCTCATAACTCATTAACACGTGTTACTGTGTGTGTGTGTGTGTTTCGATCCACTCTCTCTCTCTCACACGCTGCTCACGTACACGCACTTGCTGTCTTGACCTCTAAATGCTCGGCTATGAAAAGCCGACTGACATTTACTCCTAAGATGTTGACTGGTTGCACCCTCTATAACAACTGTTTATATTATTTGACCCTGCTGGTCATCTATAAATGTTTGAACAGCTTGAAAAATTATCTAGCCATTATGGCCATGTACTCTTACTGTCACGACTTCCGCCGAAGTTAGTCCCTCTCCTTGTTCGGATGGAGTTCGTCGGTCGACGTCGCCGGCTTTCTAGCCATCGCCGATCCACCTTTCATTTTCCATTGGTTTTGTCTTGTCTTCCCTAACACCTGGTTCCAATTCCATCAATTACATGTTATGTATTTAACTCTCTGTTCCCCTACATGTCCTTGTCCGGAATTGTTTGTTGTAGGGCTTGTGCACGTTATGCTGGTGTATACCGGTTTTTGTTTGACCCATTGTTCTGTTTACGGTGGTTTTATGTTTATTAAACTTGATCTGAGGCCGAACAAGAGCTTTTGGAGTGGCAGGTCAGGAATTTTCTTTGTCTACCAAGGCGCGCCGCGGAGCTCGACATTGGCTTCTGAAAAGCGTTACGTATACACGGCGAATATCTCCGGCTCTGATTTTATTTGATACATGTGATAATAACATCATAAAGTAGGTTTTTTCAACCGAGTTTTATTAGTTTATTCAACGTTTTTTGGGACTTTTGGAATTTTACGTTCTTTGCACCAAGAGTTGATGGGCATGTTCGCGCCACATGGCTAGACAAGGTTGCTAATTCGACAGAAGAAATGGACATTCTAAAACCAAACAACGATTTATTCTGGACCAAGGACTCCTTGTACAACATTCTGATGGAAGCTCAACAAAAGTAAGAAAACATTTATGATGTTATTTCGTATTTCTGTGTAAAATGTTGAGTCCTATTCTCCGCCGTTTTGGTGAGCGCTGTCTCGCAATAACGCAAGCTGTATGTTATGGTAAAGTTATTTAAAAAAATCTAACACAGCGGTTGCATTAAGAACCAGTGTATCTTTCATTTGCCATAAAAGTATTTTTATGTAAAGTTTATGATGAGTTCTTTGGTTAGATTAGGTGAGTGTCCAAAATATCTCCGGAGATTCTGGTGAATCGATGCTACGTATTCACAATGTATAATCAGGATTTGTAGCTCTAAATATGCACATTTTCGAACAAAACATAATTGTATTGTATAACATGATGTTATAAGACTGTCATCTGATGAAATTGTTCAAGGTTAGTGATTAATTTGATATCTTTTGCTGGTTTTTGCGAAAGCTACCTTTTGCGGTGAATAAATGCGTTTGTGTGTTTGGCTATTGTGGTAAGCTAATATAATTCTATATTGTGTTTTCGCTGTAAAACACTTAAAAAATCGGAAATATTGGCTGGATTCACAAGATGTTTATCTTTCATTTGCTGTACACCATGTATTTTTCATAAATGTTTTATGATGAGTATTTAGGTATTTCACGTTGCTCTCTGTAATTATTCTGGCTGCTTTGGGGATATTTTTGATGGTAGCTGCAATGTAAAACTATGATTTATACCTCAAATATGCAAATTTTCGAACAAAACATAAATGTATTGTATAACATGTTATAAGACTGTCATCTGATGAAGTTGTTTCTTGGTTAGTGACTAATTTTATCTCTATTTTGTCTGTTTTGTGAAAGCTACCTATGCGGTAGAAACATGGTGAAAATATGCAGTTGTGTGTTTGGCTAATGTGGTTAGCTAATAGAAATACATAGTGTTTTCACAGTAAAACATTTAAAAAATCGGAAATGATGGCTGGATTCACAAGATGTTTATCTTTCATTTGCTGTATTGCACTTGTGATTTCATGAAAATTATATTATATGATATCCCTGTCCCGTTAGGCTAGGCTATGCTAGTCAGATTTTTGATGAGGAGGATCCCGGATCCGGGATGGGTATCACTGAAAGGTTTTAAAAGACACCATTGTAAGTCAGTTTTTGCTCTCCTGCGCCTGACTTCTCTACCGCTAGTACGCACCCTATTACAGAATTCCGGACCACTCTATGGAGTCAGCAGGAGCAGGTGTCCCGGGTATAGGGGTGGAGGAGTGTGTCCGGGAGCACGCAGCAATGATCCACCATCTTGGCACCGCCATGGACCGCATTGTCCAGACAATGGACTGCTGGGAGAGATAGGGAGTTCTCCCAGCGCCTCCATCAGCACAACCGGGGTCTCGACTAAGCGCCCCCCCTTCTCCTGGTTCCAGTGGGATTCGTCTCTCCCTGCCCCAGGAATATGATGGGTAGGCTGCGAACTGCCAGGGGTTTCTTTTGCAGCTGGATCTATACCTGGCCACCGTCCACCCGGCTCCTTCGGGCCGTGAAAGGGTGTCCGCCCTCATCTCGTGCCTCACCGGGAAAGCCCTGGAATGGGCCAACTCTGTGTGGAGAGAGGGAGATGCGGCGTTGGACCAGTTTGAGGTGTTCACCTAGAGGTGAATGCCTCTTCCATCTGAGGCATGGGACTGATATAATCATTTGAATGTTTAATGGTAATGACTAAAGGATTCCACCCAGAATTGTATAACTGTGTGAAATGTGTTAGAATCATAAGAATATAATCTGAGAATGTGTGTAGCTCTGTTAGAATTCTAGAACTAGGGCATTATATTATTTTATAGATATGCAGGCAGGGTGCAGTTGTAAAACAGAAAACAGAAAACCATTAGAGGTTTTTCAACCAACGGGGGAGGAGAAGTGAAAGACTTGAAGAACGTGACAAGATTGATAGTTTTTTCTCTATTCTGTGGTCAGTGGGAAAATACTGTTTGTTTGAACAGGGAGTAGCCTAAGATAAGGATTTGTGTGTGTATAAAAGACTGGCTCTGTTTTTCGGGGCAGAGCGCTCTCTGAATAAAGTATTGAACCTTTGTATGATGGGACATTGTCTGTTTATTAAAACGTAGAGCTTTACAACCTCTAAGATACAGATGGAGTATAAAGAAAGTTCAGTTAGAACATAGAGATAAAGATTCTCGTGACAGGGACGAGGAGCGCCCAGGAATTCGCCCTGGAGTTAAGACCCTGGCTGCCAGCGCGGGATGGAAAGACAGGGCCTTGATCGACCGTTATCGCTGCAGTCTGCGCGATGACGTCCGTCGGGAGTTGGCCTGCAAAGACACCACCCTCACGTTCTACCAGCTGGTGGACCTGTCCATCCGGCTGGACAACCTGCTGGCTACCCGCGGACGTTCAGATCCGCGTCTGTTGGTTCCATCCCCCCGCACCCCCTCTCCGTTACCCATGGAGCTGGGAGGGGCGGTGCGCAGGGAGACCGGAGGGGGTTCCAGCTCGTGCACCATCTGTGGCCGCGGAGGTCACACTGCCGATCGGTGCCGGGGTTGTTTCCTCTGTATGACACAGAGGAGTGGCCCATGGATCCCACTCCCATACTCCCCGCCTCCTGCCTGGTGGGGCCGGTAGTGTGGGAGCTGGACACGGACATTGAGCAGGCTTTACGTGCAGAGCCCGCTCCCGTCCAGTGTCCCGCTGGGCGTCTGTACGTCCCGTCTGCTGTTCGTGACCAGTTGATCTATTGGGCCCATACGTCACCCTCCTCTAGTCAACCTGGGATCGGTCAGACAGTGCACTGTTTGAGCGGGAGGTACTGGTGGCCTACCTTGGCTAAGGACATGAGGGTTTATGTTTCCTCCTGCTCGTTGTGCGCCCAGTGTAAGGCTCCTAGGCACCTGCCCAGAGGTAAGCTACACCCCTTACCCGTTCCACAACGGCCTTGGTCGAACCTGTCGATGGAGTTTCTGACTGATCTTCCACCCTCACAGGGTAACACCGCTATCCTGGTCGTTGTGGATCGTTTCTCTAAGTCCTGTCATCTCCTCCTGCCCGGTCTCCCTACGGCCCTTCAGACTGCGGAGGCCTTCTTTACGCACGTCTTTCAGCACTACGGGATGCCTGAGGATATAGTGTCTGATCGAGGTCCCAGTTCACATCTAGGGTCTGGACGGCGTTCATGGAACGTCTGGGGGTCTCGATCAGCCTTACTTCAGGGTTTCACCCCAAGAGTAATGGGCAGGTGGAGAGAGTAAACCAGGATGTGGGCAGGTTTCTGTGGTCCTATTGCCAGGACCGACTGGGGGAGTGGGCGGCATTCTTGCCCTGGGCCGAGATGGCACAGAACTCGCTTCGGCACTCCTCCACTAACCTCTCTGCGTACTGGGGTACCAGCCGGTTCTGGCGCTTTGGCATCAGAGCCAGACCGAGGCTCCAGTGGTGGACGACTGGTTCAAGCGCGCAGAGGAGACATGGGAGGCTGTCCGTGTTCACCTGCGCCAGAAAGAGAACGCAGACCGCCACTGCAGTGAGGCTCCGGTGTTCGCACCACGGGACCGAGTCTGCCTCTCGACCCGAAACCTGCCCCTCCGCCTGCCCCGCCGGAAGCTGGGTCCGCGGTTTGTGCGGCCATTTAGCCTCTCTGGGATCGTTCGGGATGCTAGCGTCCCACCTCGCCAACAGCCAGTGAAATTGCAGGGCGCCAAATTCAAAACAACAGAAATCTCATAATTAAAATTCCTCAAACATACAAGTATCTTATACCATTTTAAAGGTAATCCTGTTGTTAATCCCACCACAGTATCCGATTTCAAAAAGGCTTTACAGCAAAAACACCACAAGCGATTATGTTAGGTCACCGCCAAATCACAGAAAAACACAGCCATTTTTCCAGCCAAAGAGTGGAGTCACAAGAAGCAGAAATATAGATACAATTAATCACTAATCATTTCTGCCCTCCGATTTCATATTCATTATATAAATAGTCCCATATACACCTTCATCAGATGAACCGCAACATGTCGGCTAAATTAATTTAATTCATGAATGCATTAGATATTCTGTGTTTTTATTTACAGTAGTGATGGACAGCTGGAGTCATTTTGTTTTTCACAAGAGTGGTTATAGAGTTCTGAAGCATCTAGTCAGATATAGAGCACTATCAGTAAGGCAATACAGAGTGCAGTAAGAAAAATTGCTATATGGAGACAATCATGATAATAAAAAATGCATTAGCCATTGGGGAAAAGAGTTAAGTACTTGAATCGTGTGGTAATAATGACTTGCCAGGCTTAGTCGGAACTGGAAAGTGTGGTTGCCTTGCACAGATAGCAGGGCAAGAGGGACGGGGTTTTGGTGTTTGAGATTTGTTCAGGATTTAAACTCTTCCTCTTGCTGTGAAATACACAACCACAAACTCATCAATAGCATCTTAGTTGGATTAAATGCTAATAAGAACATTTTAAGGTTTCTGTATTAGCACTTTGACATCTTCTGATGTAAAAAGGCCTTTCTAAATCAATTTGATTGATTGAAGATACAAGGAGTATGATAAATGATGTTTATTTCTCTTTATGGAGACGTGCAGTGAGGGTCTCTGTCTCTAAGCTAGACAGGAAGTGGTGGGGCTGCAGAGAAACAGAGATTATAGAATACGGGGGCTTGGAGAAAAACACCATCTCTGACTGATATCATCAACCACATGGCCAAGGTGACAAGCACCAAAAACCTGTTCAAACTTGATCCTAGATCCTTGATAGGTCTTAACGTGTGGCCTTCCTAGTGACTAATGCCAAATATAGTAGTGTTAGCTGTATATGATGTGACCTTTTGAGGGCAGGAAGTAAGCTCGATGATCTGGTGTCTTGCCCATTGTGGAGTCGTATACAGTATAGATCCCAGTGGACAGCTGCTTTGCGAACACTACATTGTGAAATAAGAAAGTGCTCTGAAACAGCATCGGTCGTGGAATGAAACCATGGAGTAGTTGTCACGTTCAGTAGAATGGTGCGGAACAAGGCGCAGCTTGAATGGGGTTCCACATGCTTTATTGCAAAAGTGCAGCATCACAAAATCAACAAAGAATCAACGAACGTCCAGTACATGAGCGCACTAAGGCACTAACTGAAGCCAAAACATATATCCGACAAATGCAGGTGGAAGAGGTCTACATTGAGAATGATCTTCAATTAGAGGCAACGATAATCAGCTGCCTCTAATTGGGAACCATATTCACACCAACATAGAAATATACGTACTAGAAACAGGCCGGCCTAGTCAAGCTCGGTACCTACTTCACCATAGAGAACACCAAGGACTCTCTACGGTCAGGACGCGACAGTAGCCGCTCTACTAATCAAATTAATCTGAGCATGAATCGAAGTATTATCGACAGCATACACATACGTTACAGACGTTATCACAGGTGCAGTGAAATGCTTATGTTTCTAGCTCCAACAGAGCAATACTGTAGGTAGCCTGGCGGTTTGAACCGTTGAGCCAGTAACGCACCTGGCTTACACATCTCACCCCTCTTCCCACTGAAGCATCGGCGGTTCAATTCCTGATTGCTCCAGGGTCGCATGTCAATCTGTGGCTCACCACCTATCTGTGACTCCCCTCTGTCAGAGTGTCTCAGGGGGAGTGAGACATGCAACAATTACACATTTTCATTACACACCTCACACTTGCACAGGTTACCCACTTATACATACAGAACAGTGTAACATGACTGTATAATATAATACCTCCTAATTAAAACAATATACAGGAATATAACACAATTTAGAGAGAGGAATAATGTATATGAGAACGAACAATGTTATGAGTCTGGAACTATAAATATATATGTATATAATGGTCTGTTGAGATTTATAAACAGCATATGCAGTATCACTGGTATCTATGGCACAGATCACAGTACATGCATATGAAGTGCGACACGAGCTGCAGTCTCTAAAGTGCAGGGTAGGTACAGGGTGGTAGCCGGCTAGTAACAGTGACTAAGTTCAGGGTGGAGGGCAGCTAGTGGTGTCTATTTAACAGTCTGATGACCTGGAGACAGAAGTTGTTTTTCATTCTCTCATTCACAGCTTTGATGCACTTGTACTGTCTGAACCTTCAAGATGGTAGCAGGGTGAACATGCCGTGGCTCAGGTGACTCTCAAAAATCTTGGCTACACCACAAACCCAGGGGCTTTTTAAAATGCAACCAGTGCAACCATTGCAGAAACATTGCACATAAAACATATTTTGTTGACACAGCTTCTAAAACGGAGTATCAGGGTAGCATTTCATTAACTATAACAGCACTCATGTCATTTACCGATTGGAATGTCCACAGTGCAAGGTATTCTACATTTGACGGACATAGAAACGCCTTCGAGACCGCTTAGCGGAACACAAGTACACCATATAGGGAGGCTATGAAGACTACCCTATGACAAGGCACTACAAGTATTTACACCATGGCGACCCTGCCTCCATACGAGCTATGGGTATGGATCATGTTCCGGCCTCAATTAGAAAAGGGGACCACCCTAAACAGCTAAACCGAAGGGAAAGTTTTGGGATTTACATACTACAGGTCACTAAGTTAAGTATCCTGGTTTAAATGAAGATATGGATTTCTCAACTTTCCTGTAGAGTTGTGAGAGGTCCCTTTGCTGTCATCTAGTGGACATATTGCTTTATTGCCCTCAGCTATGTTTAGACTGCTGTGGTCTAGTGTACTATAAAATAGATGTCTCTCCTATTCTTACCACTTTTCCCAGTCATATTCAAGGTTAGAACTTTGTTTTTCTTGGGGTTCTGATGGTTCTAGCCTTGATTAGCACTTTGAAAACATATCTACAGCATTTTATTTTTTAATGTGTATAGTATTGCTTACAAGGTGTTGTCCATTGAATTCTGTAACCACTCCCTCTTCAAATCAGGATTGATTGGAAAATGCTGTTCTAAAGAGGAAATTGTATTATTGTATCTTTGTACTCCCTGACGAAGGCCATGCAGCCAAAGTTTGTAATCTTTGTTTCCATTGAACATGCCATACAAATAAAAACATTTTGATAAATTATATGAAGAGTGCCTTGCAATGGTGTAATGGACCATGATGAAACCATCAGGCAGATTAATGTTCAATGAGGACAGCACCCATTCCCACATCCAGAATTGTCAATGTGAAGGATTGTGTGGTACCGGTGGAGAAAGTGTTCTGTGTGTTAACTGTGGGGGCTGGAGATCGGAGGTGTCCAGTGAGCGAAAGGGAGACTGAGGTTGCCAGGGTTGGAGTAGTACAGAAAATGTATTATGCCAAAGCAGTGAAGAGAGTGGTAGAGGATGATGTGTACAGGGTGAGGGATCCTGAGAGGATTATTGTGAGTAGGCAGAGACCAAGAGAGAGTGATGGGAAGAACATGAGCTTCAGTAAGGTGGAATTTTTAGCATTTATAGCCATGGTTGTCAATTATACTGCAGAAATGGATTGAAAGTCACAGAAAATAGAGGTTGTGGTGGCAGAGGCAGAGTATTTGAGATTGCAAGGATTAATTGCAGACAGCTGCAGGAGGTGTTGAGTGGTAGTGTTATGTCCTCTCAGACTGTTGGTCTGGAGTAGGACTGGATAGGGTTCAATAGTGGAATGAGTCGTATTTTGTTTGGAGTTGGCACGGCAAATTTCCCAATTTTGTATTGTCATATCAAATAATATAATGTAGGTAGGTGATGAGTGACCTCACACACCAGTACAGAAGGTGGCGTTGTATGCACCTAAAAGTTGGATGCGATCCACCAACCAAATCTCTAAGAAGAAGAAGAAGAAGAAGAAGAAATAGGATTTTCAATGAAAGAAGCAAGAAGCAAAATCCCAAATTCTTGCAGGTCAACCTCCCAGTGGAAGCTCCTCGGAGGAGGAAGGGGAGGACTGTCCTCCTCAGTGAATTTTATGGAAATAAATATAGTGAAACATTAAAAAAGTTATCCATTTTAGATAAAACTATACTTAATATATTCCCGTCACCAAATAATTAATGAAAACACACTGTTTTGCAATGAAGGTCTATAGTAACCTCAACAGCACTCTGTAGGGTAGCACCATGGTGTAGCAGGAGGACAGCTAGTTTCTGTCCTCTTCTGGGTACAATTACTTCAACACAAAACCTAGGAGGCTCGTGATTCTCACCCCCTTCCATAGACTTACACAGTAATTATGACAACTTCCGGAGGACGTTCTCCAACTTGTTAGAGCTCTTGCAGCATAAACTGACATGTTGTCCACCTAAAATCAAAGGATCAGAATATGAATCTAGTACTGAAAGCATGAGATGCAGCTAGCTAGCACTGCATTGGATAAAATGTGCTAAGTAATTGACTCAAAGAGAGAGAAAGACGATAATTGAACAGGGGCCCGCCGGTCTAACTGCTAAATTGTAACTGCTAAACTGCTTGCTAACTGTACACTGTACTGCACGATCGTAATGGGTTTACTAACGCATTAGTTCTAGTAGCTATGTTGACTTGACGCTAGCTAATATGGTGAAAACAATGTAGGCAGTGTGTAGCATTTAGCGGTTATGATATGAAGGTTTGGCTTGCATTCTCTCTCCTCATGAATTAAGTTCAAATGTAACTTTGTATTATTTAGGTAAGGTAACTTCCTTCTTGGGACATTGCATAATTCATTTGGGGGGCCTTGGGTGGCAAATAATATTGCTGGCGGGACAGATTTGGCCGACGGGTAGCCATTTGGAGAACCCTGTCTATAAAATGGTAGTCAGTTTCTGCTCTGCTTGCTTTTACAACTCGGTGAAAGAGTGCAACACATACACACTGAACTATGATCAACTCTATAATTAATAGACAATGAGACAAGAGCACAATGCCCTGAAATAACAGTACTAATCACAATAGGCTTGGCAACCTCTCACTGTCTCAGCGAACAGGAGACAGTAGGCTAGGCTCAGCGACCAGGAGATACTGTAGCCTATGCTTCCAGGGTATTATTTGGTGAATTTCAAGTGTTTCTCTATTTATTGAGTTTAAGTGTGTGACATTTGCATGACATGCAGCTTTACATTAAAACATTTAAAAACAATAATGACTGTAAACAGTAAATGTTTAACTTATTATTTAAAAAATCCTATAAAATTGCAAGCATTGTTTTGATAAATGTTGGGCCTTTCTTCCGATGTCTTTTCCCCAACTAGCGCTATGTTAGGTTACCCATCTAGTGGTTGAATGTTTTTATATTTCAGCATACTTTATACCAGTGGTGCAAATTTCACTGTGGATAGGGGTTATGTCCCCTGCACATTCTGAAATTGCATTTTTGTCCCCCCCAGTTTTATAATTGCAATGTGATACAAAAAAATGCAACGGTGTGCTTTAGGACCTTGCGGACGCCTCCGAGCGGTCGGGCTGTTTGGCGTGTTCAGCTGGCTGGATTTAGCACCGCTGGATTTAGGACCAAGGGCACACCACAGAGTGGGCTGACAGGCTGTGTGAAGGCAAAGCTGAGACTTGAGCATAATTCAGTGTGTATGAGTTGCAATCTTTCACCAAGTTGTAAAAGCAAGCAGAGCAGAAACTGCCTACTCTTTATTTGACTGATGTAGCTGGCAAGGTAACTACTGTTTAAATTAACATAATTTTTTAAAACTACTGTTTATTCGTAGTGCTGCGCTAGTATTGTAACTGAAATGTAACGTTAGCTAATGTTTCATCCCCTCGACTGAGGTGAATTTATAAGCTACAGTAGCTACCTCAGCCAGGTCAGCTCTAGCTTCTAGTTATCTGTCAGATAGTAATAATAGCTGTCTAACAGCTGTTGTTTTTACGGAAATGTTTTGTAGTCTTTGTTTTGTCCCGTTTTAGATGTAAATTAACTTGGTTAGCGTTCGCCAGTTGATGTACCGTTAGAGAGAAAGCTGGCCAAAAGATGGCTAATGTTATCTATTATTTTAGCTTCAATCACACAAGACCTGAATCAAATGATGAAACCATCTGCCAAAGATTGATAGTCTGAAGTTTTTTCACTGCAATGTGAATTTTATTAGTCATTATGGCAATGTAATGTTATTGATCTGTCAGTTTCCCAAGCTAATTCCCTACTTTTCACACTGACACAGTAATAAAAAGCTGTAACATTACAGGCTTCACTGTCATGGTGCACAGTAGAGGTCTGCGCACCAGCTGGCTTTCTGTCTGACTCCTAAACCCAACCGCAATATTATTTTAGGTGTATGTGATGCAGCTTACTTGCCAGCCACGGTCCCAGCAATTTTGCGTCCTTTAGGCAATATTGCATTTGCAAAAATATCTTAAGAAATATGTTCAATTACCAGAGATTCTCACATTCTCCCTTATTATGTATTACTGGGATATGTCAGCCAACGTCATTCATCAGGAGAGAGAATGCAGGAGGCAGTCAACTAATGAAGCATGCAGTTGACCATTTTGTGGTGCTGAAACGAACAGATGCAACAGCTGAACAGCGCCTGGTGCTGAAAATATAGCTAACTTTCTATGCAAGTGTTGCACAGCAATAAATAGAGAAATCATACCCCATTCGAGTAATTCATTTCAACAATAATCTTATTTTGATTTCGCAAACAACAAGATGGCTTAATTGGAGTCTATTTCTGCCAAGCCTAGGCCTATATAAAATATACCTGTAACGTCCTGACCAGAGTTCTTATGTGTTTTGCTTGTTTAGTGTTGGTCAGGACGTGAGCTGGGTGGGAATTCTATGTTGTGTGTCTAGTTTGTCTGTTTCTGTGTCCAGCCTAATATGGTTCTCAATCAGAGGCAGCTGTCAATCGTTGTCCCTGATTGAGAATCATGTATAGGTGGCTTGTTTTGTGTTGGGGATTGTGGGTGGTTGTTTCCTTTCTCTGTGTTTGTGGTCTGCACCAGATAGGACTGTGACGGTTAGTTTGTGTTGTCATTTTGTATAGTGTCTTGTTTTGTGTTAATTAAATCATGGAAAATTTCCACGCTGCACATTGGTCCTCAGATCCTTCTCGCCTCTCCTCGTCTGAGGAGTAGGACGACTTAGACTGCCGTGACAATACCTTTAATGGCTGAGGTAGGCTATGAGGCTTAACAGAATCTTTCACAATAGAAAGAATACATGACCTAATAGAAGTGACATTTTTATATTAGGCCTAATTACAATTGCAACTGGCCAAAAATGTAGCATCCTTCAAAAAACAATCATTTAAAGAAAAAAAGGTGACATTTGTGTCCGAATGTCTGTATCGGGATAGCCTGCTCTTGTAATAACGGAACACAGAAAATACTGTCAACTTGATACCTAAATATCCCTGGATAAGCACTCACAATAATGTTAGTATTTACTAAATACAGTTATATAGGCCACTAAGTTACTTACTCAATGGGAAAGGTTGAATTTCCCCTCGGACACGATCTTGTGGATGTCGGGTGAGAGAAGCGCAGGCAGTCCACAATTAACTTATGTGAAACCCGGATCCTGTGGTGAGTCTATATTGCATTCATAGAGGAAAATGAGGACTCGCAGGTGTAAGTCGATCCAAACATTGCTAGCACATAAAATGCAAGGTTATTTATTGTGCTGTATTCTGAGCATGCCACCCAAAACGCAGACAAGGATTCGGCACTCCTGAGCTCATTCCTGATTTGGCTCGATGCCTGGAATTCAAATCAGCTCAGTTTGAATTGAATTGCGGCCTAATCCAGCAAGGGTGTCGTTTTCTTAGCAAGGGAGGATAATTCTCAACCTGGGCGGACTGTGAGAGGAACACGTAAAAACGCAATGATATCCTTGGGCATGCTGTAGTCTTCCCATCTGGTGGAGAAGTTGTCCCTCAGCTGCTTGGTGAAATCTTCCATCACCTCTGTGACAATGCCTGGTCCCTGGCACGTTCTTGACCTGTTTTCCCTTGTTTTGTATTTATTTAGTATGGTCAGGGCGTGAGTTGGGGTGGGTTGTCTATGTGTGTTTTTCTATGTTGGTATTTTGTGTTCGGCCTGGTATGATTCTCAATCAGAGGCAGCTGTCAATCGTTGTCCCTGATTGAGAATCATACTTACGCAGCCGGGGTTTCACGTGTGGTTTGTGGGTGTTTGTTCCTGTGTTAGTGTTTCGCCACACGGGACTGTTACGGTATGTTCGTTTATTGTTTTGTATCGTGTATTGTTTTCGTGTTCATTAAATTAACATGGAAACTTACCACTCTGCAAATTGGTCCTCCGATCCTTCTCGCCTCTCCTTGTCCGATGAGGAGGACGACTTAGACTGCCGTTACAGAAACACCCACCACCAAAGGACCAAGCAGAGTGGGAAAGGACAGCAGCAGCAGCGGAGAAAGACACAGGACTCATGGACTTGGGAGGAGATCCTGGACGGCAAGGGACCCTGGGCTCAGCCAGGGGAATATCGCCGTCCCAAGGCAGAGTTGGAGGCAGCGAAGGCAGAGAGGCGCTGGTATGAGGAGGCAGCGCGGCGACGCGGTTGGAAGCCCGAGAGTAAGACCCAAAAATGTATTGGGGGGGGGGGGGGGCACACGCGGGGTATGGCTAAGCCGGGTAGTAGACCTGAGCCAACTCCCCGTGCTTACCGTGGAGTGAGAGGACGTCGTACTGGTCAGACACCGTGTTATGCGGTGGAGCGCACGGTGTCCCCAGTACGCGTGCTTAGCCCAGTGCGGGCTATTCCACCTCGCCGCACTGGCCGGGCTGGTTTGGGCATCGAGCCGGGTGCCATGAAGCCGGCCCAACGCATCTGGTCTCCAGTGCGTCTCCTCGGGCCGGCGTACATGCCACCAGCCTTACAAATGGTGTACTCGGTTCGCCAGCATAGTCCAGTGCGGGCTATTCCACCTCGGCGCACTGGCAGGGCTACGGGGAACATTCAACCGGGTAAGGTTGGGCAGGCTCGGTGCTCAAGAGCTGTTGTACTCCTTCACGGTCCGGTATATCCGGTGCCACCTCCACGTACCAGTCCTCCGGTGGCAGCCCCCCGCACCAGGCTGTCTCTTCGGGTTCTCTCTAAAGTTGCTCCTGCCTGTCCAGCGCTGTCAGAGCCTTCCTCTTCTCCAGCGTAGCCAGAGTCTCTCATCTGCCCAGAGCTGTCTGAGCTGCCTGCCTGCCCAGAGCTGTCTGCCTGCCCAGCGCTGTCTGAGCTGCCTGCCTGCCCAGCGCTGTCTGAGCTGCCTGCCTGCCCAGCGCTGTCTGAGCTGCCTGCCTGCCCAGCGTCATCTGAGCCGCCCGTCTGTCCCGAGCCGTCAGAGCCGCCCGTCTGTCCCGAGCCGTCAGAGCCGCCCGTCTGTCCCGAGCCGTCAGAGCCGCCCGTTTGTCCCGAGCCGCTAGAGCCGTCCGTCAGTCAGGAGCCGCTAGAGCCGTCCGTCAGTCAGGAGCTGCCAGAGCCGCCAGTCAGCCAGGACCTGCCAGAGTCGTCAGTCAGCCAGGACCTGCCAGAGCCGTCAGTCAGCCAGGACCTGCCAGAGCCAGCCAGCCAGGACCTGCCAGAGCCAGCTAGCCAGGAGCTGCCAGAGCCAGCCAGCCAGGAGCTGCCAGAGCCGCCAGTCAGCCGGGACCTGCGAGAGCCGTCAGTCAGCAAGGACCTGCCAGAGCCGTCAGTCAGCCAGGACCTGCCAGAGCCGTCAGTCAGCCAGGAGCTGCCAGAGCCAGCCAGCCAGGAGCTGCCAGAGCCAGCCAGCCAGGAGCTGCCAGAGACAGCCAGCCAGGAGCTGCCAGAGCCAGTCAGCCAGGAGCTGCCAGAGCCAGCCAGCCAGGACCTGTCAGAGCTGTCAGTCAGCCAGGACCTGCCAGAGCCAGCCAGCCAGGACCTGCCGGAGCTGTCAGTCAGCCAGGACCTGCCGGAGCTGTCAGTTAGCCAGGACCTGCCGGAGCTGTCAGTCAGCCAGGATCTGCCAGAGCTGCCTGTCAAGCCGGCGATGCCGGAATTGCCTTTTTTCCGGCGCTGCCGGAGTCGTCTTTCACTCCGGTGCTGCCGGAGTATCCTGTCCATTCGGGACCCATAGCTAGGGTCCCCAGGCCAAGGTCGGCGGAGAGGAAGAGGCCACGGGGGCAATTAAGGAGGCGGACAAAAACATTGTTGAAGTGGGGTCCACGTCCCGCGCCAGAGCCGCCACCGCGGACAGACGCCCACCCAGACCCTCCCCTAGAGTTGTAGGTGGTGCGCCCGGAGTTCGCACCTTGAGGGGGGGGTTCTGTCACGTTCCTGACCTGTTTTCCCTTGTTTTGTATTTATTTAGTATGGTCAGGGCGTGAGTTGGGGTGGGTTGTCTATGTGTGTTTTTCTATGTTGGTATTTTGTGTTCGGACTGGTATGATTCTCAATCAGAGGCAGCTGTCAATCGTTGTCCCTGATTGAGAATCATACTTAGGCAGCCGGGGTTTCACATATGCTTTGTGGGTGTTTGTTCCTGTGTTAGTGTTTCGCCACACGGGACTGTTACGGTATGTTCGTTTATTGTTTTGTATCGTGTATTGTTTTCGTGTTCATTAAATTACCATGGAAACTTACCACTCTGCATATTGGTCCTCCGATCCTTCTCGCCTCTCCTCGTCCGATGAGGAGGACGACTTAGACTGCCGTTACAGTCCCTCTTCCTGTCGTTTCTTCAGTGTGCTGAAATGCAGCAGCCTTCCAGATGACAAGTCCAAATCGAACTACTCAAGATGCCTAGTAAAAACTGCAGATTAAACCCGTGTAAGTGACATAATATGTCCGCCAAAAAAGCCTTGTGTGTAGCTTGCAGTTATTAACGCTTCAATGTTTCTGCTCCGGCCTCTGTCTGGGGCGGGAAGGCCACTTTGAAAGTTATATGCTTGGATTTTTAATGACGTCTGAGATTGAATTATTTGTAAACAGGGATATTTTCATTGCAAATAAGACACATTGGCTCGGGATTTAGAAAATATGGAAAGATGAACCTATCTCTGTACAATCTTCCCTGAAACTTCGATTTTTATTATCCACCTTTCTTTTGATACTTTTCTCTTGCTATCCAACTAATTGTTCTGAACAAATGTTGAAGTATAACAAAGAATTGTAGCCTACAGTAGGCTACATAGACCTGTTTTTCCCACCAATTAACGCACAGAGAAATAGACAAAAATAGTATTGAATAGAGATGTGATTTTGTGAGCATATTTATGGATTCATTATGTACTAATCAGATGTGTTAAACATGTTGTTCAAATTGTAGTGTAGGCCAATGAATTGTGCTAATATTATATTACAACTTATGTTCTGGCCCGACGACTTTTGGCTCCGACACAATTTGGCCCAGGGCCAAACCTAGATGACAAACCCTGATTTGGGGGATGTCTGTAGACACCGCAGGAGTGCAGGGACGGTTTTAAAATTGTCTTTTGAAGAACACTGCAAAGATTTCTGAGTACACCACAAAGGCTGCTGCTGGGATAAGAGTATGTTCATCCATGCCTCTCATCTTTGTGTGGGTGAAAAACAAATACAATACATTACATACATAGTGTACCTCACATAAATAGAACACAGAAGCATACAAGGTATTGCAATTTGCAAACAGTTTTGATTTGATTTTATTCGGATCCCCATTAGCTGTTGAAGAATCAGCAGATATTCTTCCTGGGGTCCACAAGCGCAAGTATATAATTGTATAAGTTCACAGTGAAATTCAAAATGTTCTCCAATCTAATGTTAATGGCAATTTAATTGTTTTTAAATGTAACTTTTATTTAACGAGGCTAGTCATTTACAAACAAACTCTTATTTACAATGATGGCTTACCCCGGCCAAACCCGGACGACACTGGGCCAATTGTGCGCCACCCTATGGGACTCCCAATCACAGCCGGATGTGATGCAGTCTGAAATGCTGTGTCTTAGACCACTGCGCCTCTCGTGAGTGCCAATACAACAAGTCTATTAACCCCTCGTCTCAAGAGAGATTTATACAATAGTGTATTGAGCTCAGAGCTGATGGCAATAAAGGATAATGATTTATTTTACCTTGCTCATCTCCAAGGCCTCAATCTTTACAGGGTGTAGTGATGTTGACAGTGACGGTCTGGTTACTAACAGGGCTGGCAGCTAACCAGCTGTAAATGGAGTTGTAATGTTCTCTCTCTACCTCCAGAGGGAATCAGAGGTTATTTTGGTTGTGAGATCAGGTCTGTTGAGATCTCACATGCACCTTTAAGGTCCTAACCATTAAGACATGCTTGGAGGGCTAAACTTAAGTTGAGGCTGTTATGTCTTGTTGGTATGTCGGCCTATGTTTACCTTTATTTACTTAAATGATGTGCATTTGGTTTATTGATTGCAGCCTAACATGGTGGGAATTATGTTAGAGAAACTATTTGTGCTGAACATACCAGTAGCTTATTTTACCGCTACATCTAAACCTTAAGTGTAATCCTGTATGTCCTAATAGTATAATTAAAATGAAAGCACATTGCATAGGCCCTTGATATGGATGATTTATTGATTGGGGTAGTCCCGATAGGGGAATTCATTTCATTACGTCATTAACGTTTCCTTCTATTTTAACTATAGGTTGTTGGTTTGTTGTTTTGAAACAATGTGTTTTATTTGCATCACTGCATGCCATTCCTGTCTTTACTTCTGTTGGAGAGAGAGAAAGATAGAGAGTTGAATAGGTTAGTGCATAGAGCTTTTTCATGGGAGAAGGAAGCTACTACAGGTTGTGGTCTGCACAATGTCTCTAACATGGCCTCAGGGGAATTCGTAAGACTACTATATAAATAAACTCAGCTAAAAAGAAACGTCCCTTTTTCAGGACCATGTCATTCAAAGATAATTCGTAAAAATCCAAATAAATTCACAGATCTTCATTGTAAAGGGTTTAAGCACTGTTTCCCATCCTTGTTCAATGAACCATAAACAATTAATGAACATGCACCTGTGGAACGGTCATTAAGACACTAACAGCTTACAGACGGTAGGCAATTAAGGTCACAGTTATGAAAACTTAGGACACTAAAGAGGCCTTTTCTACTGAATCTGAAAAACACCAAAAGAAAGATGCCCAGGGTCCCTGCTCATCTGCGTGAATGTGCCTTAGGCATGCTGCAAGGAGGCATGAGGAATGCAGATGTGACGAGGGCAATAAATTGCAATGTCCGTACTGTGAGACGCCCAAGACAGCACTACAGGGAGACAGGACGGACAGCTGATAGTACTCGCAGTGGCAGACCACGTGTAACAACACCTGCACAGGATCGGTACATCCAAACATCACACTCGCTTGACAGGTACAGGATGGCAACAACAACTGCCCGAGTTACACCAGGAACGCACAATCCCTCCATCAGTGCTCAGATTGTCTGCAATAGGCTGAGAGAGGCTGGACTGAGGGCTTGTAGGCCTGTTGTAAGGCAGGTCCTCACCAGACATCACCGGCAACAACGTCACCTATGGGCACAAACCCACCGTCGCTGGACCAGACAGGACTGGCAAAAAGTGCTCTTCACTGACGAGTTGCGGTTTTGTCTCACCAGGGGTGATGGTCGGATTCGTGTTTATCATCGAAGAAATGAGCATTACACTGAGCCCTGTACTCTGGAGCGGGATCGATTTGGAGGTGGAGGGTCTGTCATGGTCTGGTGCTGCGTGTCTCAGCATCATCGGACTGAGCTTGTTGTCATTGCAGGCAATCTCAACGCTGTGTGTTACAGGTAAGACATCCTCCTCCCTCATGTGGTACCCTTCCTGCAGGCTCATCCTGACATGACCCTCCAGCATGACAATGCCACCAGCCATACTGCTCGTTTTGTGCATGATTTCCTGCAAGACAGGAATGTCAGTGTTCTGCCATGGCCAGTGAAGAGCCCGGATCTCAATCCCATTGAGCACATCTGGGACATGTTGCATCGGAGGGTGAGGGCTAGGGCCATTCCCCCCAGACATGTCCGGGAACTTGAAGGTGCCTTGGTGGAAGAGTGGGGTAACATCTCACAGCAAGAACTGGCAAATCTGATGAAGTCCATGAGGAGGAGATGCACTGCAGTACTTAATTAAGCTGGTGGCCACACCAGATACTGACTGTTACTTTTGATTTGGACAAATATTTACACATGTTAACGCAGTTGACAGTGAGAGGACGTTTCTTTTTTTGCTGATTTTATGTTCCCCACCATTTAGTATGATACATTACTTTCTGTTAGGTTACATTATGAATGGAATAGCGTGTGCACATTATCACACGAATTAGAGGACGGTATCATAGTTCATCCGAATCGGATGATGTAACTTATCATACATTTTGGGGGACGCACAATGCATTTGGAAAGCATGCAGACCACTTGACTTTTTCCAAATGTTGTTATGTTACAGCCTTATTTTAGAATTGATTTAAAAAAATCTATCGACAAACAATACCCCACAATGACAAAGCAAAAATAAGTTGAGACATTTTTGCAAATGTAAAGAAACGAAATATCACAAGTATTCGGACCCTTTACTCAGTACTTTGTTGAAGCACCTTTGGCTGCGATAAAAGCCCTGAGTCTTCTTGGGTATGATTCTACAAGCTTGGCACACCTGTATTTGGGGAGTTTCTCCAAATTTTTCTGCAGATCCTCTCAAGCTCTGTCAAGTTGAAAATGGGACCGTCACTGCACAGCTATTTTCAGATCTTTCCAGAGATGTTTGATCGGGTTCAAGTCCGGGCTCTGGCTGGGTCACTCAAGGACAGTCAGAGACTTGTACTGAAGACACTCCTGCGTTGTCTTGGTTGTGTGCTCGTTGTCCTGATGGAAGGTGAATCTTTTCCCCAGTGTGAGGTTCTGAGCGCTCAGGAGCAGGTTTTCATCAAGGATCTCTTTGTACTTTGTTCCATTCATCTTTCCCTCAATCCTGACTAGTTTCTCAGTCTCCTCTGCTGAAAAACATCCCCACATCATGATGCTGCCACGACCATGCTTCACGGTATGGATGGTGCCAAGTTTCCTCGGCATTCAGGCCAAAGAGTTCGATCTTGTTTCTCAAGGTCTGAGAGTCCTTTAGGTGCCTTTTGTCAAACTCCAAGCGGGCTTCATGTGCCTTTTACTGAGGAGTGGCTTCCGTCTGGCCACTCTGCCATAAAGACCTGATTGGTGTAGTGCTGCATAGATGGTTGCCCTTCTGGAAGTTTCTCCCATCTCCACAGAGGAATTCTGGAGCTCGGTCAGAGTGACCTCGGGTTCTTGGTCACCTCCCTGACTAAGGCCCTTCTTCCCCAATTGCTCAGTTTGGCTGGTCAGCCATTCTTAGGAAGAGTCTTGGTGATTCCAAACTTCTTCCACTAAAGAATGAGAGAGGGCCCTGTGTTCTTGGGGACCTTCAATGTTGCAGAATTGTTTTGGTACCCTTCCCCTGAGCTGTGCCTCAACACAATCCTGTCTCTGAGCTCTGTGGATAATTCCTTCGACCTCATGGCTTGGTTTTTGTTCTGACATGCACTGTCAACTGTGAGACCTTATATAGACAGGTGTGTTCTTTTCCAAATCATGTCCAATCAATTGAATTTACCACAGGTGGACTCCAATCAAGTTGTAGAAATGTCTGAAGGATGATCAATGAAAACAGGATCAATTTT
Organism: Salvelinus alpinus; assembly: GCF_045679555.1. Lineage (NCBI taxonomy): Eukaryota > Metazoa > Chordata > Actinopteri > Salmoniformes > Salmonidae > Salvelinus > Salvelinus alpinus. The sequence continues at coordinate 56,098,097 of NC_092091.1, forward strand.
GAGTCTCATAGCAAAAGGTCTGAAAACTTATTTAGATAAAGAATTTAAATGTAAAAAAAACGTGTTTTCACTTAGTCATTATGGGTTATTGTTTGTAGATTGATGAGGAAAACATGTACATTAATCCATTTTAAAATGAGGCTGTAATGTAATGTAATGAAAGGGGAAGGGGTCTGAATACTTTCAGAATGCACTGTATAGTATTATACGTCTTTCTCTGAGACCAGGTTGCTTGTTGTGTTGTAACAACAAAGAAGAATTATGTGGAGAATTTACGTTAGCGGTTAAGAAAAGAAACAACAAAGCTTAGAATAATTTACGTAAAAAGTTACGCGAATTGGGATAAGGTTAGAATAATGGTTAGGGGAAGGGTAAGCTAAAATGCTACAGTTCACCCTGATGCAACTTGAACACACAACCTTTGGATTGCTAGACGGTCGCGATATACACCCTACCCATCCTCCCCAACCAACCTCACTCCTATTTTTTTTGTCTTAAGTAACCTTCTGTTTTTGTAATCAATACTACTTATTGGAGGTGAAAAGATTTACATAAAATACCAAACATCTGTCGATTGAGTCCATAACTACCGAGTATGCCAACACTTGATTGGTTGTTTTGATTCATAAGACATGTGGAACAATGATTATAAACTCCACATTTACAAGTGTCTGTGTCTGTTAATTGATTCATCTCTCGTTAGAATTGATCTGAGTTAATTAAAGGGTATTTTCCTCTGAAAGATGACTTTCCTACTTTTCTCATACTAATACAGGAACAGTATAGACTTGTTTGTGTTTCTGATAAGGGAATTTATATGTTTAAGGTAATGACTAAAGAATTCCACCCTGAAACGTATAAGACTATATTCCAATAATACATGTGTGGGACAAGTTAAGAGGGAGAAATATGTGGAGAAAACAGAGGCTGGTAGACTACACATGATAACTCTGACAAAGCTGACAACAGGAGGGCCCTTCCAAGGCCTCTTTTATCTGGGGAGGAAAAGAACGGCGAGAAACTGCCAAGGCTGGTAGAAAAGTGATAAAACTGTCTCTATGTGTGTGTGTGTTTCTGTGTGTGTATAGGGGGTTATAAAGACTGCTCACATTTTGGTGGACTTTAGAGCTCTCATGAATAAACTATAATGGACCTTTTGCAGAATCTGAGTCTTTGCCTAATTCTCATTAACCCAAGCTTTACAACCTAGGGGGAATTGGCCAAAGCTATAGTGATGGTTATCATCGTTGGGATTGAAAATCCTTGTGAGTTTCCAATTTCAATGAAGTTTGAGGACAATTCCTTCTATGATGATGTAACTATCTATAGAGGATGTGCCCAACCAATATATTCAAATGTAATACCGATCAGCTTTTCATTCATGAGTTTTATCCAAAGTAGGCATGTTAAAGGTTAGTTAGACTGCTCGACTCTAAACAGTAAATGTTGGTGGTTTCCTGTGATTACGTGGTCAGTGTCTATCTGTCATGTAGAGGCCAGATGGTAGAGTGAAAGACGAGTGGTTGAGGAACAGGGCATGTGCTTTATTAAATAGATCATGGGCAGAGAAGTGAGATGGGTGAAAATGCTGCAGTTAGTTTCAAGAGAAGTGTTGCAGCATGAGCAAAAAAAGACTGCCGTTTTTGGGGGTCTGAACTGTAAAAAACAGACTCTAAATTTTGTAGCTTACGTATATAATATATACTGTACTTTGTGACAAGTGTGTTGATACTGAGATATCTAAGCTATCTACTCTGTGAAGCCCAGCATTCAGCCCAGTCTGAAACTCAGCAAGTGAAAGAGCAAGTTTTGGAAGTGGGCAGTTAATTTATGAAGGGCAACATTGCACAGGTGTAGCTGGCTAAACAAGCATTATCGACCTTGATCAGAGATTTGAAAAGATGGTGATGTTATGTCAGACCACTTTATTGTAAAGTATTTTTAAATATACATGTTAGAAAACTATTTGCACAGTGCCTTCATTCAATTAATCAATATTAAGATGAAATGTTTATTTAACATTTATCACAACATATAGACTCTATTTAATTTGGTTTTCACTTTGTCACTACATATATTTTATACACTTAATTAGTTATACATATATGCTGGTTTCTGGTGAAAAAGTTCAACACCCTGACAACTGTGCACCGAAGGAGGGGTTGTCAGTGTGGGCTGCAGAAACATCTGTTTTAGGAGGAGGCAAAGACAGCTCTTCACACTGACCATAATGCTAAAGATCAGGAATCAAAGTTAAAATGTAAAGGTACTCGCTACCTTGTACATGCTGTGCAGACTGAAAGAGTGTATGGCTAATCTGTTTTTTATACAGTAATGTTGCTAATTTCCTGTAACAAAACACTGGAGTCACAATATTGCACAATCTGAACTTTGTAGAAAAATACATCACATAAATGATAAATCACAGAATGATAAATGATACATTTCTGACCAAATGTGATTAAAATTATACTTGGCATGGAATAATTTACAAGACATGTTTTTATATAAAACATAAATTGGCACAATAATGCATGACCACAGTCCAAACGTAAAAGCATAGAACGGTTTGAGAACATTTAGCTGACACATGATTTAAGTTACACTTACAATATACAGTACACTGGCTCAGAGTACAAATTGGTGTACACTGGCTCAGAGCACAAAACTCTTCCTGGGGTCCACACAAAACATTGAAACGTACATTCAAACTGCATGAACACAGTTATTGTCAAAGCAAGATCTGAACTACACTTAATCATGTCTGCATTTTGTGAAAAGCAATAAGAGTAAAATGTCACCAAAGATCACTTTCTGAGTCAAAAGGCAAATCAAGATCTACCACTCAGAAATGTTTCAACAGAATTTATATGGTGGTTTCCAACGTAGCCTAATTGTCACGTTCTGACCTTAGTTCCTTATTTATGTCTTTATTTTAGTTTGGTCAGGGCGTGAGTTGGGGTGGGCATTCTATGTTGTTTTTCTATGTTTTGTTCTGTATGTTAGATTTCTATGTGTTTGGCCTAGTATGGTTCTCAATCAGAGGCAGGTGTCAGTCGTTGTCTCTGATTGGGAGCCATATTTAGGTAGCCTGTTTTCTATTGTGTTTTGTTAGTACCAATCGGTACTGTTTCGGTTTTCATTTGTTCTCTTGTTCTTTTGTATTTTGTATTCATTCTCGATTAATTGATATTATGGATACGTACCATGCTGCATTTTGGTCCTCCTCTCTTCCACCAACGAAAGCCATTACACTAATAGCCATTGTGCTGAGGAGTAGGTGGCTTTATCTCACCAAACATCTGCTTTTTATGTTCACAGCTGCTATCCACTGGCAAGCTAAATAATGACCAGTTATAAAAAAATATACAGGGGAGGCACCTACATTTAAACAACAGAACAGACAATACTGGAAAGAAGCTTTGGCACAGCAGTAGTATAGTAAGCACACTAATTGATTGTATTAAAAGAGGTTCCATTTGTTTTATGAATATGAATATTTACTATAATTTTGTCTCAAAGTCCACTGTAAGATGTAATGCCTTCTCTTGGATGTGAATGATCATGTCACCCTCAGTAACTTGCTGTTCTCTCTCTCCTTCATGCTGTGTTAACATCCTCGCTGGCAGCGATGTGATGTAACTGGAGTGTATAATAAACTAATGTCAGGTTAGGGTTGTCTCTAAGCAGATCCAGTTCTGGTATACCTCTTCGCTCCTCCTAGACAGGGAGAGGGAAAGAGGTAGGGAGGGAAGGATTGAGAGGAACAAGGAAAGAGGGGCAGAGACGTGGGGAAGAAAAGGTGTAGCAAAAAAGTTTAAGAAAAATAATGTGTTTCGTTATTAGATACTTTGTACCAGAGGAAGGAAACAAGACACGTCTGATGCTCTCTTGCCTATTCTCATTGTTCTGCATTATGTACCTCAACAGTCAACACATCTAGAACCATTCCTAAATCTAGTGGGAGGAACCAAGAAGCCAAGCTTAAAAGTCCACTGACTTGACAAATACTGTTAAAGACACAGGAAGATCAAAGGCATTACTATACTGAACAAAAATATGAATGCAACATGCAACAATTTCAAAGATTTTACTGAATTACAGTTCATAAAAGGACATCAATAATTGAAATTAATTCAATAGGCTCCAATCTATGGATTTCACATGACTGGGCAAGGGCGCAGCAATGGGTAGGCCAGAGAGGGCATAGGTCCACCCACTTGGGAGCCAGGCCCAACCCTCCCACCACTCCCAGATGACCTGCAGGTGAAGAAGCCTGATGTGGTGGTCCTGGCTGGTATGGTTACATGTGGTCTGCAGTTGTGAGGCCGGTTGAATGGGTAGGTGTGTCCAAACGTTTGACTGGTACTGTATGTACAATATGAAGTGTGGCTTCTCATTGTGCAACCCAACCATATCATATGGGCAAAACTGGTTGCAGTGACATCAGGCCGGTTATCAAACTCAAGTGGTCTGTGCAACTCAATACCACATTAACCCACTGACACAGAGCTAAAGCCAACAGTTGTAGCCATGAGGCTGCCAAAGCTGCTGTATTACATCTCCTATGTTTATCAGCCTGTAGTATTATTACTAACCTGGTTATCTGTTGGTTTAATGTGAGTTATCTCTGCATACTGAATGACATCTTGCTTTCTTTCAGGTGAATCTATAAAGGCAAATAAAGTAAATTAAACATACAGTGTGGGTGGGAGTAACTGACAGATATGTACAAATGCTCACGCCCAAGACAGGTTCTACAAACACTAAGGACTCTTTTTGCACCAGAGAAGCTATACATATTGTCAGAGTGTGCTTGTGTGTATGTGCCTTCTGCATTTTCAACATTTAGAGAAGTGGTCTGAGTTAATGCAACTGTCTGACCAAGCAGAGGAAGTGTGGAAGATACGCCACTTCATTTGACCTGCATCCGTTGTTCAGGCAAACATTTCCTACCTATTCCAAAACACGATCCTTGATAATTAAAAAAGGTTGTGCACAAGGAGTATTACCTCACCCACCTACAAGATTAATACCTGTATGTAAGTGTCCGTTTCTCCTCCTCTTAAGATATATTGCAAGTCCAACAAGTCCTGAAGCAACCAAAACGCAGGTTACAGCAATAAGAGAACCTCGAGTCCTCTCATTACCATCTAACGTAAAAAGAGAGCAAACAATATTTTAATTTAAACATTGGGATTCATAAAATGAGCTCTACCATACTTATTGCTTCATATACAAGTTGGTATTGTCTGGATATCAGCAATTTAACATTGCTACTGTACATGTTTTTACCTGCCACCTTGGAGGGATCACTCTCTATACAGGAATGTGGAATAACAGCTGTCTCCTTGCTGACTGGGTTGGCAGCCTCACATCTGTAAGAGTCTCTGGTCTGTACATCCACCTTGAGAGGTAGAGAGAGGGTGAGGTTGAGGTCAGGGCTGCTGGTCTGGTTGAGTATCTCCACTCTGTACCAGGACAGGGTCACATCTCTCCCATTCTCCACAGAACACACCACGCTACAGGAGATGTTGTCATGGACTGTCACTTGAGGTTTGGACAAAACTGGAAGAAAAATAATGAATACATGGGAATTGGTGAAATGGTACTTATCTTTGGAAAAGAGCAGTTGCTACATCCATTTTTGGACTTATACATTAATGATTTGCAGCCATTGATTCTTGAAGAATATAACTTAAACAGTTGAAGTCAGAAGATTACATAAAGCTTAGCCAAATACATTTAAACTCAGTCTTTCACAACTCCTGAGATTTATCCCTAATAAAAATTCCCTGTCAGTGAGTCAGGTTTGTAGGCCTCCTTGCTCGCACACGCTTTTTCAGTTCTGCCCACAAAGTTTCTATAGGATTGAGGTCAGGGCTTTGTGATGGCCACTCCAATACCTTGACTTTGTTGTCCTTAAGCCATTTTGCCACAACTTTGGAAGTATGCTTGGGGTCAGTGTCCATTTGGAAGACCCATTTGCGACCAAGCTTCAAGTTCCTGACTGATGTCTTGAGATGTTGCTTCAATATATCCACATAGTTTTCCTGCTTCATGATGCCATCTATTTTGTGAAGTGCACCAGTCCCTCCTGCAGCAAAGCACCCACAACATGATGCTGCCACCCCCGTGCTCCACGGTTGGGATGGTGTTCTTTGGCTTGCAAGCCTACCCCTTCTTCTTCCAAACATAACAATGGTCAGTATGGCCAAACAGTTCTATTTTTGTTTCATCAAATCAGAGGGCATTCCTCCAAAAAGTATGATTTTTGTCCCGATGTGCAGTTGCAAACCATTTTCTGGCTATTTTTTCTGGCGGTTTTGGAGCAGTGGCTTTTTCCTTGCTGAGCGGCCTTTCATGTTATGTCGATACAGGACTTGTTTTACTGTGGATATAGATACTTTTGTACCTGTTTCCTCTAGCATCGTCACAAGGTCCTTTGCTGTTGTTCTGGGATTGATTTGCACTTTTTGCACCAAAGTACCCATGGTGTTTATACCTGCGTACCATTGTTTGTAGAGATGAATGTGGTACCTTCAGGCATTTGGAAATTGCTCCCAAGGATGAACCAGACTTGTGGAGGACTACAATTATTTTTCTGAAGTCTTGGCTGATTATGATTTATGATTTTCCCATGATGTCAAGCAAAGAGGCACTGCGTTTGAAGGTAGGCTTTGAAATACATCCACAAGTACACCTCCAATTGACTCAAATGTTGTCAAATAGCCTATCAGAAGCTTCTAAAGCCATGACATCATTTTCTGGAATGTTCCAAGCTGTTTAAATGCACAGTCAACTTAGTGTATGTAAACATCTGATCCACTGGAATTGTGATACAGTGAATTATAAGTGAAATAATCTTGCACAAAGTAGATATCCTTACCGACTTGCCAAAAACTATAGTTTGTTAACAAGAAATTTGTGGAGTGGTTGAAAAACGAGTTTTAATGACTCCAACCTAAGTGTATGTAAACTTCCGACTTCAACTGTAAATGCCTCATGAGCTTAGTCCCCGTCAGAAAACCCATCAGCTTGTTTTAATCCAGTGTTTGTAAACAAATAAATTGTAAACAAACACTATATAGTCTAAAAACATGGTTAGAACTATAATTGTTATATAATGGTTGATCAGTCCTTGCATGCATAGCTCTGTCTATGAATTTGAGTGGTTACATTTCTCCAGCCCAATCACTCAGCTTTTTCCCGAACCAATAAAGTGACCACTTTAGTATTGTTTCTACTGCTGATTTCTACTGCTGACACACACACACACACACACACACACACACACACACACACACACACACACACACACACACACACACACACACACACTTACAGTACACAGTCAGCTGAAATATACGTGTCGTCTTCTCTTCACCTCCATCTGTATTCTCCACAGTATAAACCCCAGAATCATCTATTTGTAGGTCTGACAAAGTGAAGAATCCAGTAACATTGTTCCAGTGAATGCGGTTTTTAAATTTCTTCACAAGGTTGGTATTACTTTGTTTACCAGGGTGCACGTGTGCAATACTGCCAAGGTCTCCATAAAGTAAACTGCCAGACTTCAACACCACCACTGGAAAAGAGAGAGACTTTCCCACGATGCCTTTCACCTGCCAAGTCTCAGGTTGGGCTGAATGCTGTGCTGAGCAGAGAACTGTGGAGAGAAAGAGAGACTTAATATCAACGCATGGATTTAAATATCATAGTTCTTCTCTAATAACATAGCAATGTAGCAAATTACAGTTTCCCGATTTCTTGAGAATGTGTCCAAACAGAATTAACTTTTTCTAAACAATTAACATGTAGACCCAAACTGAAACACGTCGGCCAAAATGACACATTTCAAATGCAGTATGTCTCAAAACATTAAACACATGACATAAAATCAACTACCTCCATCAAAACATATAACTTGTTAACTAATGAAACGTTTTTGAAAAGTTTTTTCAAATGGCACAATAAATACTAACTACAACTATCAATATACCCAAACATGGTTAACCCTCTTTTATATTTCTGTGCCATTTGTTGATACTATAATTATAGTATGCACCATAAAAGACAACTAAACATACAAGAGCATGGGCTGTATTCTTTTTTCCTAAAATAATTTGGCCAAAGATGACCGATGCAGAAAGAATGTCACTCAAGCACATGAATATCTAGAAACAAAAAGGCTTTATTTCACCTTTTTCCATGTTGTCCTTTACAATATTCAGTGATGCTGTACAGTATATATAGAGAAAACAAATAAAATACACCAAGCTAACAAATCACTGCAAAAACAAAGAAATGTAAAAAAGGCCACACCAATACAGTATACACTACATTCAGTCTATTCGTTTATGTCGATTAGGCCACATGTTTTCATCAACATCACACTGGATGTTTTCCCTTGCAATGCAGCGAGGAAAACATCTCCTTGCATGGCACATCCACACTTGGCAGTCCTCTGCAGTGATTGCCATACAACTGACATTCATTGTCTCTAGGAGGGACATCTGGTCATGTGGACGGTAATCATAAACTTTCCACCTCCACACATCTGAACCACTCTTCGTCTATGGGCCCCTCTACCTCTCCTTTGTCCTTGCCCTCTGCCTCTTACTTGGTCCATTCTTGCAAATAGCAACTCAGAGGTGAGTGACCTCTTTAATCCATGAATAAGGACTGATTGCTCAGTGAACAACTGTGTAAAGTGTGCACGCATGCAGAAGAAGTTCACATTCATGAGAGTAATTTGTATCGGCTGTCACCAAATGTTTTCCGTCTTTTTTAGTGAGTTGTGTTTACTGTTTTGCAAAAATGTGCTGAGCATTTGCATTTTGTGTGGAAGCAATGAATAATAGTGTTGTGCTTGAGTCGCCTTGGGTTGGGTTGATTAGAGAGGTTACCATTCCCCTGGGCATGGTGACGCAGGGGGGTCACGAGGAGAGAATCAGTCTCTTCCTCATTGACTCTCCTGCGTTTCCCGTGGTACTAGGCCTTCCCTGGTTAGCTCGTCATCACCCCACCATTTCATGGCAACAAAGGGCTCTCACGGGGTGGTCGCGAGAGTGCTCAGGGAGGTGTTTAGGGGTTTCCGTTGGTGCTACTATGGTGGAAATTCCAGACCAGGTCTCCACCTTGAGCATTCCCCCCGAATATGCCGATTTGGCTCTCGCCTTCTCTAAAAAGAAGAACGGGGGGATTGTGCGATAAATCTCCTGGTAGACGTCGCACTTCCCAGGAGCCACGTGTATCCCCTGTCAGAGTTGGAAACATATGGAACACAGGTGGAAACATATGTCACCGAATCCCTGCGTCAGGGGTACATTCGGTCCTCCACTTCAACCGCCTCCTCAAGTTTATTTGTTGTGAAGAAGAAGGAGGGAGGTCTGCGCCCGTGTAATGACTACCGAGGCCTAAACAGATCACTGTGAGGTACAGTTATCCGCTACCTCTTATCTCCACTGCGATTGAGTCAATGCACAGGGCGCGCTTCTTCACCAAATTAGATCTCAGGAGCGCTTACAACCTGGTGCGTATCCGGGAGGGAGACGAGTGGAAGACGGCGTTCAGTACCACCTCAGGGCACTATGAGAACCTCGTCATGCCGTAAGGGTTGATGAATGCTCCATCAGTCTTCCAAGCCTTTTTAGATGAGATTTTCACGGTCCTGCACGGGCAGGGTGTAGTGGTGTATATTGATGACATTCTGATATACTCCGCTACACGCGCCGAGCATGTGTCCCTGGCGCGCAGGGTGCTTGGTCGACTGTTGGAGCATGACCTGCACGTCAAGGCTGAGAAATGCCTGTTCTTCCAACAGTCCGTCTCCTTCCTAGGGTGCCACATTTCCACCTCGGGGTTGGAGATGGAGAGTGACCGCATTTCAGCCGTGCGTATTTCGACTTCCACCACGGTAAAGGAGGTGTAGCGATTTCTAGGGTTTGCCAATTACTACCGGAGGTTTATCCGGGGTTTTGGTCAGGTAGCGGCTCCCATTACCTCATTGATGAAGGGGGGACCGGTACGTTTGCAGTGGTCGGCTGAGGCGGACAGGGCTTTTGGTTACCTGAGGGCTCTGTTTACCTCGGCTCCCGTGCTGGTCCATCCGGATCCCTCTTTGGCGTTCATAGTGGAGGTGGACGCATCCGAGGCTGGGATTGGAACCGTGCTCTCTTAGCGCTCGGGTACGCCACTGAAGCTCCGCCCCTGTGCCTTCTACTTGAAGAAGCTCAGCCCGGCGGAGTGAAACTATGACGTGGGGGACCGGGAGCTGTTGGCTGTCGTCAAGGCTCTGAAGGCGGGGAGACATTGGCTTGAGGGGCCTAAACACCCTTTTCTCAACTGGACTGATCACCGCAATCTAGAGTACATCCGGGCAGCGAGGATACTGAACCCTCGCCAGGCCAGGTGGGCCATGTTTTTCACCCGTTTTGTTTTCACCCTTTCGTACAGATCAGGTTCCCAGAACGTGAAGGCAGACGCACTGTCCCGGCTGTATGACACAGAAGAGCGTCCCATGGATCCCACCCCCATACTCCCGGCCTCCTGCCTGGTGGCACCGGTAGTGTGGGAGCTGGACGCGGACATTGAGCAGACGTTACGTGCAGAGCCCACTCCTCTCCAGTGTCCCGCTGGGCATCTGTACGTTCCGTCTGCTGTCCATGACCGGCTGATCTATTGGGCCCACACGTCATCTTCCTATGGTCATCCATGCATTGGTCGGACGGTGCGCTGTCTGAGTTGGAAGTACTGGTGGCCCACTTTGGCTAAGGACATGATGGTTTATGTATGGATTCACAACGAGTGTAGCTTTAATTTGGTATCTTACATGTGTGATTTAATGAAAGTTTGATATTTATATAATTTTATTTGAATATGGCGCGCTGTATTTTCCCTGGCTATTGGCCAGTGGGACGATTGAGTGCGTCCCACCTGCCCCAGAGAAGTTAAAATGGTGTAAAATACTTGTATGTCTGAGGAATTTTAATTATGAGATTTCTGTTGTTTTGAATCTGGCGCTCTGCACTTTCACTGGCTGTTTTCATATCAATCCCGTTAACGGGATCTCAGCCGTAAGAAGTTAACCTAACTGCAGTGTCCAATTTACAGTAGCTATCACGGCAAACTTTTATCACGGCAACTCCTAGCAAACTTGATGCCACATTTTGTGTAGTGATGTAATTCTTCACTGGATCAGTCTGAAACTTTGCACACACACTGCTGGCATGTTGAAGACAACATCTAAATTACACATAGAGTCATATCTCAATGTATGACCTTGCATGGTTTTTTGATTGTATTATCTTTTACCAGATCTAATGTGTTACATTCTCCTACATTACTTTCACATTTCCACAAACGTCAAAGTGTTTATTTGGTAACAAGAAATGGTAACAAGAATATGCATATCCTTGCTTCAGGTCCTGAGCTATAGGCAGTTAGATTTGGGTATTCCATTGCAGGAGAAAATCAATCCTTAGCAACATGCCTATGCATTTTGCATTTAGGCTGTATAAATATACATTTCCAATAACAATTACTTAGAATTAAACAATAATGACACAAAAAAATGCTTTATTAATCTCTACCGTGCCTTTGAATTAACTTTAAGAAACACGAGTTTGGCCAGTCTTTGGTTTGAGTATCACGTGGTGAGCTATGCATGCAGTTTGTTATTTTAGCATAGCAGATGCTCTTATATTCCCATGACCAAAGTCAACACAAATCTATTTTGTAACAACAATATCATGGAATATAATACATTTGTAGATAGTTTCCAGAGTGTAAAAAAAGTTACAAGTGCATATACTGTAGGCCTACCTGATGATATGCGGCTCTGTGTTAAAACAAATGTATTTTCCTCAAATACGACGATTACATACTTCAGATGTAACTGGTTCCTTTTTACACTGTTAGCACTGTTCCTAATCCTCTTTTTTAACAGCCTGTATTGAAATCACAACCTCTCTGGTGCTGCAGCAGGCGCTCATTCATTGTCTTGCTCTGGTGTGATATTAAAAGATTCTGCTTGTCTCCAGTCATGTAAAATGAAGTAGAATTGCATAAATGTGTTTAAAAAAGGCAATGTATTCTCAGAATTCAAATAAGATGATAGATTCATGCAGTGATTTTATTATAATGGAGATCTTTTCCCCCCTACTGTTGTCCGCGTGGAATGTGAATCTACAACCTTCTGACAACTTTGGCATGTAGGCTAATGCTTACAAAATGAAGACCAGTTTCTAAAACTACATATCTAAAGGCTCTGGTCTGTCCTGGTATTGAGGGTAAACGGTAGGCATGTTCTCTGCTATCCACTTCGTTTCATTTTGGGTACAGAGGAGGGTCACTTGTCTTTTTTCAAGCAGTCAGGGAGTGTAACAATATATTTTTCTGAAGGGTCATCCATATTAATTTCAGAGAGGTCCGATTTTCTCCAGGTATCCCTCATTATAAATAACTTACAGTCCCTTAAAAAACTCTTATGGCTGGAGTCCCGATATCGGGACTGATATGACAACAGCCAGTCCAAGTACAGGGCGCCAAATTCAAAAACCAGAAATCTCATAATTAAAATTCCTCAGACATTCATGTGTCTTATATCATTTTAAAGGTAATCTTGTTGTTAATCCCACCAAAGTGTCCGATTTCAAATAGGCTTTTCAGCGAAAGCACTACAAACGATTATGTTAGGTCACCACAAAACCAAAAATAATCACAGCCTATTTTCCCAGCTAAAGATAGCTTCACAAAAACCAGAATAGAGATAAAATGAATCACTAACCTTCGATTATTTTCATCAGATGACACTCATAGGACTTCATGTTACACAATACATGCATGTTTTGTTTGATTAAATTCATATTTATATCAAAAAATCTGAGTTTACATTGAGGCGACTAGATTCACTAGTTGCAAAAACATCAAGACTTTGCATAGCCACATCGTTTCAACAGAAATACTCATCATAAATATAGATGATAATACAAGTTATACACATGTAATTATAGATATACCTCTCCTTAATGCAACCGCTGTGTCAGATTTCAAAAAAACTTTACGGAAAAATAATTGCACGCTATAATCTGAGACGGCGCTCAATAGTAGCATACCACAGCTGCAAAGATGGCGTCACTATAAACAATAAAATACATGATAAATATTCCATTACCTTTGTTGATCTAGATCAGAAAGCACACCAGGAATCCCAGGTCCACAATAAATGTTTGTTTTGTTCGAAAAAATCCGTTATTTATGTCCAAATACCTTCTTTTGTTAGCGCGTCTGGTTTACATATCTAAACGCTAATTCTGGTCAGCGTTATATCGGACAAAAACTTCAAAATGTGATATTACCGGTCGAAGAAACATTTCTAACTAAGTACTGAATCAATCATTAGGATGTTTTTAACATATAGCTTCAATAAAGTTCCAACCGGAGTATTCCTTCTTGTCTGCGTGAGCAATGGAACGTCAGTGCCTTGCATGAATAAAAGGCATGATCAGGGCATGGCTGCTTGATGGACACCTGACTGATTCTGCTCTCATTCTCTCCCACAACGTCATAGAAGTCTCATTGGAATTTCTATTGATTGCTGACATCTAGTGGAACCCCTAGGCAGTGCAACATCATTCCTAACTCAATTGGATTTCTTAAGGGACTCCGGTGAATACAGACAAGCTCAGATTTCTGACTTCCTGTTTCGATTTCAACTCAGAATTTTGCCTGCCAATATGAGTTCTGTTAATCTCACAGACATCATTCAAACAGTTTTAGAAACTTTGGAGTGTTTTCTATCCAATACTAATAATAATATGCAAATATTAGGAACTATGACTGAGGAGCAGGGTGTTTTGAAATGGGCACCTTTCATCCAAGCTACTCAATACTGCCCCTTCAGTTCACAAGCGCCTCAGTCAAGAAACTCAAGATAGATCTGACAGACAAAACCAAAACCTGAAAACCCACATCTTTTCCTTCTCACACTACATCTTAAATACTTTGAGGGCTTGTTTCCCAGACACATATTAGGCCTAGTCCTGGACTAAAAGCCTATTTTAAAGAAGATTCTACATTGTGCATACTTTTTAGTCCAGGGCTTAATCTGTGTCCAGGAAACAGTTGATAAACGGGGTTCTTCATTTTGTTGATGGACCTGGGCTCATTGTCATTCAATGATACAACACCATGGAGGAGATTCCCAACTCTAGTTCTTATCATGACAATAATGTTTTAAAATGTCATACAAATCATTAACACAGTTGTTCATATTACAGTTTCAGAAAAGGGAAGTTGTTCAAGAGCAGCGCTTTAGGCAAGTTGGACAAACATCTAATGCAGTGAGTTGATAAAATCTTGTTACCAAGAGGAAATGCTCTCTCTTCTCCATCCTGAACACAGAGGGGAATGACTTGTGTGAGCTCACATTCAAGCCCAACATTCAAATAAGAGGCACATTGGTTGCAGTCAGATCATTAGTCCCAGAGAAATAGATAACAAAGTCATCTACCTGTTAAAATGAGTTACTCACGTTGATCAACTTCGCTTTCTCTATGAGATACAACAGAGTTTGTCTGCACAATTTTTTATCACACAACTGTTGTTAGGTGTAGCCATCAACACTTGTGATCATAGCCACGCAAAATTGGGGTGCTATAGCACCCCCTGAAAAATTAAAAAAGAAGGGAAAAAACTAACAAAAACAGCACCCGGCCCCCACCATCAAACTGCTTTCTGCGGCTATACTTGTCTAATTGCTTTTGTACATAATATCTCCCTACAACATTATCAAATGGGTAAATGCCTCCTTTTTATATCAGTTGTGTAACTTGAAGGTGTACGCTACGTCTGGAACAACAGTGGAAGTCCCATAAAATTGTATAAAGCATCAGGTAGCCTAGCCTGTAGATATAGTATTTACATTTGGGAACATAACTAATAAGACTAATAAGCCTACATGTACAGCTTACCTATATATATATATATATATATATATATATATTTGACATTTCTGTATCACATGGAAAAATGTCTAAAGGTGTCACAAATGAGATTACACACAGCTGTCTCTAGTCTCCAGTCTCTACAACCACAGTCACAATAATCAAGGGGCACATACCGAAGAGATGCAGTAGCGTCACCTTCAGTTTTTTTCTTTTAGAAAACAGCATTGTAGCCTACAGTCCATCCAACTGGTTCCACTACATCATCTAGAAATAACATGACATAGTCTGAGATACTCGACAAGAGCGCCCAGACATTGAGTTTGTTAGTTGAAGCTGTCCCAGGGGCCGGGTGGGCGGAGTTTGAAACCACTACCACTCCATCTACAGCTGTATTTGCTTTTCACACACAACACAAAAAAGAGGAGGGGCACGGAGGGAGATATTATCCTGTTATCTGAGCAGCAGCCTTGGTGGTGTACCCAGGAGTCTTTGCATTGTTTTTCAATATGATGAAACCACATCAAAGGTAACACCTGTTCATTTGTCTCTCAAAAGACTGTTATAGATGAACTTATCCTGTGTTCATTCTTTCTAGCCCAGATAATTGTTGAATGTTGAGTGATGGTGGATGAGCATTCCATTTTGAAGCAGAGAACAGAGAGAGAGAGAAGGGGGAGAGCGAGAGAAGGGGGCGAGAGAGAGGGGGAGAGCGAGAGAGGGGGGAGAGAGAGGGGGGAGAGAGAGAGAGAAGGGGGAGAGCGAGAGGGGGAGAGCGAGAGGAGGGGGAGAGCGAGAGAAGGGGGAGAGCGAGAGAGAAGGGGGAGAGCGAGAGAAGGGGGAGAGAGAGAGAGAGAGAGAGAGAGAGAGAGAGAGGGGGTGGGGGAGAGAGAGGGGAGGAGAGAGAGAAAACAGCCAGGAACACACTCTAATCATTCTTGATTTAACCTTTTTCTTTTTTATTACATAAAATAAAATTACATTTTATTGGTCACATGCACATATTTAGAAGATATTATTGCGGGTGTAGGGATGTGAATTTATTTAAAGGATATTGTATGTTTGTGAAGGATTTACCATCCTGCTTTGTGAACAATTTGACCAGGTGACACAATAATGATCGATTTGAACAGGGCGTAATGTGTTTAGTGTCTGTGTGTGCAGACAGTCAGCTGTCTATTTTGATCCACATTGGGTGAACCGTTTAGGAATTACAGCACTTCTTGTACATAGTTCCCTTAATTTAGGGGACGGAAAGTATTGTCACATTTCTACAATTGTTAGTTTGAAAATGTGTTGTAGGTTGTGTAGATCAGTGATTTTTTTATTTTTAATTAAGGAGGCAAAATTTGAAAACTGCGCAAGGGTATGTTGGGTTGCTAGATCAGAAGGTTGCCAGATCAGAAGGTTGCTAGATTGAATCCAAGAGCTGACAAGGTTAAAACTCAGTTGTTCTGCCCCTGAACAAGGCAGTTGACCCACTGTTCCTAGGCCGTCATTGTCAATAAGAATTTGTTCTTAAGGGACTCCCGATCAGTCGGGATCGAACCTGGGTCTGTAGTGACACCTTAGACCGCGGCGCCAGTCGTCCTCCCCCCCAAAAAATGTATTTATAAACAATGGCAACCTGCCACGTTGAGTTGAGGTTTGTGGTTGGAAAACTACATTAGTGTCTGACTTTCGGCCGTTGCAGATGCACCTCCCCCTACCTCACTCCTTCACAACCCCCTAAAGGCATTAAAAACCTTTTTAAAAATGCGCACCTGGTAAATAGCAGCCGCTGCACTTCTTCCACTTCTTCCTTTTTTTCCTGCACATTCCAGGAAGGGCTCACTTGGTAAGAGCTCAATGTTAGCGCAGAAGTATAGGCTACCGGCATCTATTCAATAGCTTGGAGCAGCAAGCAAGCTAGCCTCCATCAGGGTGCTCTGCTGTCCCCCCGCTAGGTGTCGCTTGTGCCATCGTTTGAGTTGTGTCCTTGTTTTTATTACTTGTGACAGTGTACCAACCTGGGTGCTACCAGTATTGCGGTGCTGAGGATTTGTTGTCCTTGTGACTTGCTTTCGGGTTCTCTCAGACCATTTAATTGTTAAACTACACGGTAATGTAAAATTTGCATTTTTTTAGTGATCCAATACGTAATATAGTACACTTAACATAATTTGGTTTTAATCCAGAGAGGATAGCAAAAGTATCTAGAACCTCTGAGGCCGTGGAGAGATTATAATTGTGGTTTTAAAAGAAAGCATGAATCGTCAGCGTACAATGACACCTTAGTTTTTAAGCCACAGATTTCTAATCCCTTAATATTATTGTTTGATCTAATTTTAACAGCTAACATTTTGATGGCAATAATAAATAGATATGCCGATAGTGGACAACCTTGTAAACTCCTCTAGATAGTTGAAAACTTTCTGAGTTGTAGCCATTATTTACTATTTTACACCTAGGGTTACTATACATAACTTTAACCCATTTTATAAGAGAGTTTTATCAGTTTATTCAATGTTTATTGGGACTTTTGGAGTTTTCTGTTCTTTGCGCCAAGAGAGGATGGGAATGTTAGCAACCTTGGCTAGCATTGTGGCGCGAATTCGACAGAAGAAATGGACATTCTAAAACCAAACAACGATTTATTCTGGAAATAGGACTCCTTGTACAACATTCTGATGGAAGATCAGCAAAAGTAAGACAACATTTATGATGTTATTTCGTATTTCATTGTAATATGTTGATGCCTATTTTCCGCCGTGTTGGTGAGCGCTGTCTCACAATAACCCAAGCTGTATGTTGTGGTAAAGTTATTTTTAAAAATCTAACACAGCGGTTGCATTAAGAACCAGTGTATCTTTCATTTGACATACAACAAGTATTTTTATGTAAAGTTTATGATGAGTTCTTTGGTCAGATTAGGTGAGTGTCCAAAATATCTTCGGACATTCTGGGGAAATGTTGCTACGTATTCACAATGTATAACCACGATTTGCAGCTCTAAATATGCACATTTTCAAACAAAACATAAATGTATTGTATAACATGATGTTATAAGACTGTCATCTGATGAAGTTGTCCAAAGTTTAGTGATTAATTTTATATCTATTGCTGGTTTTTGCGAAAGCTACGATTGCGGTGAATAAATGTGTTTGTGTGTTTGGCTATTGTGGTAAGCTAATATAATTCTATATTGTGTTTTCGCTGTAAAACACTTAAAAAAATCGGAAATATTGGCTGGATTCACAATATGTTTATCTTTCATTTGCTGTACACCATGTATTTTTCATAAATGTTTTATGATGAGTATTTATGTATTTCACGTTGCTCTCTGTAATTATTCTGGCTGCTTTGGTGCTATTTTTGATGGTGGCTGCAATGTAAAACTATGATTTATACCTCAAATATGCACATTTTCGAACAAAACAGAAATGTATTGTATAACATGTTATAAGACTGTCATCTGATGAAGTTGTTTATTGGTTAGTGACTAATTTTGTTAAAGCTACCTATGCGGTGGAAACATGGTGAAAATATGCGGTTGTGTGTTTGGCTATTGTGGTTAGCTAATAGAAATACATATTGTGTTTTCGCTGTAAAACATTTTAAAAATCGGAAATGATGGCTGGATTCACAAGATGTTTATCTTTCATTTGCTGTATTGGACTTGTGATTTCATGAAAATTATATTACATGATATCCCTGTCCCGTTAGGCTAGGCTATGCTAGTCAGCTTTTTTGATGAGGAGGATCCCGGATCCGGGAGGGTGATGCAACCGCTGTGTCAGATTTCAAAAAAGCTTTATGGAAAAAGCACACCATGGAATAATCTGAGTACAGCGCTCAGAGACCAAAACAGATACCCGCCATGTTATGGAGTCAACAAAAGTCAGAAATAGCATTATAAATATTCACTTACCTTTGATGATCTTCATCAGAATGCACTCCCAGGAATCCCAGTTCCACAATAAATGTTAGTTTTGTTCGTTAAAGTCCATCATTTATGTCCAAATACCTCCTTTTTGTCCGTGCATTTAGTACAGTAATCCAAATGCGCAGGCACTAGGTCCAGACAAAGTCAAAAAAGTCGTATTACAGTTCGTAGAAACATGTCAAACGATGTATATAATCAATCTTTCGGATGTTTTTATCATAAATCTTCAATAATGTTTCAACCGGAGAATTCCATTGTCTTTAGAAATGAAAGGAAACGGAGCTAACTCTCACCGGCGTGCGCCTGACTGAGCACATGGCCTTCTGGCAGACCCATGACTCAATCAGCTCTCATTCTCTCCCACTTCACAGTAGAAGCCTGCAACAAGGTTCTAAAGACTGTTGACATCTAGTGAAAGCCTTGGGAAGTGCAAGATGACCCCACAGACACTGTATATTGGATAGGGTAAGACTTGAAAACCTACAAACCTCAGATTTCCCACTTCCTGGTTGGATTTTTTCTCAGGTTTTTGCCTGCCATATGAGTTCTGTTATACTCACAGACATCATTCAAACCGTATTAGAAACTTCAGAGTGTTTTCTATCCAAATCTACTAATAATATGCATATCCTAGCATCTGGGCTTGAGTAGCAGGCAGTTTACTCTGGGCACGCTTTTCATCTGGATGTGAAAATACTGCCCCCTACCCCAAAGAAGTTAAGACATTCAAGCGAGACACTTACACCCTAAAAACCACCGCTTTTTTTTGTCCCACGCTTTTTGAAAGTCATCTTGAAACAGAGCAGCATAACCACATACACTTTTGGTTAGTGCAGCAAATCAGGAACAACTAAAGAAACATACCTTCAATGACAAAATATAGCAGCATGAACGTCAGTCTGGCAAGACTTCTAAATCCGAAGAAATGGTTCATTGCTCTAAAGCTTGAGCTGTTCAGTGGTTTGCACTGTGAAGAACCGGAAATATGTGACCTTGTCCTTGTACAGAGGAGAGAATATACTCAACCAGACCAGCAGCCCTCTGTTCGCTTCTGTTTCAGAAATCTTTTGCAACAGAGAGGTTCAATAGAACCTGATGTTTTAGTTGTAACTGTTTGGACTAATGATTACACCCGATCTCATCACCAGCCTGTCTTACCCTCAGCAGGTAGAGCGATACGATTACAACTCCATCTACAGTGGTGTTGCTGCCAACCCTGTCAGTAATCACATCATCACCATCAACATCAAACAACCCTGTGGAGATGGAGGACTTGGAGAAGACGTAGGTGTGAGAAATCATATAATCCATTATTGCAATCAGCTCTGAGCTCATACCACTATAATTACACTGTAAGTTGTTGTGGTTGATCTAATGTGTTTACATTGAATATGATATCATGGTGTTTTGATGGCAGAACAGGTTATTCCAGTGTATCTCTAGATGACAGATTGATAAAGCCATCACCTGCTGCTTATCTACTGCATCATATTTTCAATCAGCCTATGAAATATGATGCATTAGATAGAAAGGAAAACTGCCTGAAGACCAGGGTATCAGGCCAGGGTATTATGTAGATTACAATGAAGGTTACTGAAGGGGTATTATGTACATTTACAATGAAGGTTACTGAAGGGGTATTATGTACATTTACAATGAAGGTTACTGAAGGGGTATTATGTACATTTACAATGAAGGTTACTGAAGGGGTATTATGTACATTTACAATGAAGGTTACTGAAGGGGTTTTATGTACATTTACAATGAAGGTTACTAGAATGTGCAAAGCTGTCATCAAGGCAGAAGATGGCTACTTTGAAGAATCTCAAATATATTTGGATTTGTTTAACACTTTTTTGGTTACTACCTGATTCCATAAGTGTTATTTCATAGTTTTGATGTCTTCACTATTATTCTACAATGTAGAAAATAATAAAAATAAAGAAAAACCCTTGAATAGGTAGGTGTGTCCAAACTTATGACTGGTACTATATATATATAATGTGTATTTAGACATTATGGATCAGTGCATGTAAAAGGCATCATCAAAACATAAAAACTCTGTTTTTTTTGTGGAATTCCACTTATTTTTCAATGGTTTATTTAGACAATGGAAACAGGAGGGGCAGTAAGATGGTACCTTTTTGGGGAATTTTACCCTCTCAGCCACACTAAGAAATTATTCTAGGGTGAATTGAAATGTTTAAAAAAAACATATAATTCATAAAAATGTATGCAAGTCATACAGTGTCACGGATCCTTCCGGTACTGCCGCTCATTCAGTGCACCAGTTCCGGAGTTCTACTTCACTGGCTTCTAGGTGTCACTGAACTGGTTCCTTTACCACCAACCCCAGACTGTCTTGTCTAATTACGCACACCTGGGTCATATTTCCTCCTGATTAGTAATTGTATGTATATGTGTGTATATATGCATATGCCCTCTGTTCACCATTGTTTGGTTGGTTATTGTTACCATGTCTGTTGGTCCTGTGAGTACCTGTGTTGGTTTGGCTTTCGTGCTGCGCGTTTCGTGCAATTGTTATTACGGGTCTCGTCCCGTGCATTTATTAGAAGTTTAACCTGGCTCTTTTGTTTGGGTTACATCCCTGTGTGTTTTGTATACTTGTTTGTTTTGGGCTTTGGGTGGAGTATTAAAGTCCCCTATTACATATTCCTGCGCTGGTCTCCAATCATTTATACAACGTGACATACAGAGCCTATGGTCTAGCAGACAGCATTGAAATGTAATCAAAAAAAACAAACATTTTAAAAAGCGTATATACACTGCTCAAAAAAATAAAGGGAACACTAAAATAACACATCCTAGATCTGAATGAAATATTCTTATTAAATACTTTTTTCTTTACATAGTTGAATGTGCTGACAACAAAATCACACACAAATGATCAATGTAAATCAAATTTATCAACCTATGGTCTGGGGAACGGGCGGGCCAGTCCATAGCATCAATTCCTTCCTCTTGCAGGAATTGCTGACACACTCCAGCCACATGAGGTCTAGCATTGTCTTGCATTAGGAGGAATCCAGGGCCAACCGCACCAGCATATGGTCTCAAGGGGTCTGAGGATCTCATCTCGGTACCTAATGGCAGTCAGGCTACCTCTGGCGAGCACATGGAGGGCTGTGCGGCCCCCCAAAGAAATACCACCCCACACCATGACTGACCCACCGCCAAACCGGTCATGCTGGAGGATGTTGCAGGCAGCAGAACGTTCTCCACGGCGTCTCCAGACTCTGTCACATGTGCTCATGTGCTCAGTGTGAACCTGCTTTCATCTGTGAAGAGCACAGGGCGCCAGTGGCGAATTTGCCAATCTTGGTGTTCTCTGGCAAATGCCAAACGTCCTGCACGGTGTTGGGCTGTAAGCACAACCCCCACCTGTGGACGTCGGGCCCTCATACCACCCTCATGGAGTCTGTTTCTGACCGTTTGAGCAGACACATGCACATTTGTGGCCTGCTGGAGGTCATTTTGCAGGGCTCTGGCAGTGCTCCACCTGCTCCTCCTTGCACAAAGGCGGAGGTAGCGGTCCTGCTGCTGGGTTGTTGCCCTCCTACGGCCTCCTCCACGTCTCCTGATGTACTGGCCTGTCTCCTGGTAGCGCCTCCATGCTCTGGACACTACGCTGACAGACACAGCAAACCTTCTTGCCACAGCTCGCATTGATGTGCCATCCTGGATGAGCTGCACTACCTGAGCCACTTGTGTGGGTTGTAGACTCCGTCTCATGCAACCACTAGAGTGAAAGCACTGCCAGCATTCAAAAGTGACCAAAACATCAGCCAGGAAGCATAGGAACTGAGAAGTTGTCTGTGGTCACCACCTGCAGAACCACTCCTTTATTGGGGGTGTCTTGCTAATTGCCTATAATTTCCACCTTTTGTCTATTCCATTTGCACAACAGCATGTGAAATTTATTGTCAATCAGTGTTGCTTCCTAAGTGGACAGTTTGATTTCACAGAAGTGTGATTGACTTGGAGTTACATTGTGTTGTTTAAGTGTTCCCTTTATTTTTTGGAGCAGTGTATTAAGTCATTTAAATGATTTGTTAATTTCATTTTACCAAACTGTTGCTGACTTGCACAGTTAAATAAAGGTAAAAAAACAACAACAACATTTTAGTAGACTTGAGATATGTTGATTTAACATGAACTTAAGCCCCCCAATTGTACTAAAGTGAATTTTTTGTAAATTTATCCTAGTCTGAATCAGAGCCTGTAAAAACTAAAACTACCTAACACCAACACCTAAAGCTAATAATAACAAATAAAAATCAGTTACTGTACACTGTACACTCAATAGTAACAATATACTTACTTTTTAGCACTTTGCGATTGTTTTTAATTGAAAGCAGGTTAAGAAACTAAATGTATTATTATTGATTACTGTTACTCTTAAATAATATGCATGTCAAGCAAATATGTTTACCTAGATAAGCTTTCTCACAGACACGTTCATTTATTCTTCACATTTTCACAGCTCGTTAAATACCTTCTTATATCACCTGAACTGACACATTTGTGAAGGTTAGCTGGACAGACATGTTTCACCTGCATTCTGATTGGTTTTCTCAACTTTTGTGACGTTAGTATAGGGATATTGTATAGTATATTTTTTTCCCTATTCATTTAAATCTTGAACCTTTAAAATCTTGAATCTTGAAATTATTACCACCATCATTTTGACATCCAAGGTAATCATTCACATACAGAATAGTTGGTAAATACTAGGCTACATTGAATGCAACATGGATATGTTGCCAGTAAACAGTTTTTATATTGACTCATTACAACATCTCTAGAAAAACACATTTATGAAAAACATATTACCAATTAGAGATAAATATTGTATTTATTTATCCTTTAAACAGACCCTTGAGGTTAGAAATCTATTTTTATGAGGGTTATGTTAGCTAGTTAAACCATTTAGCAGTTGTCAGTTCATTCAGATGTGCTAATGGCACTAAAGAAGTCTCTTTTCTTGTTCTACGGGAGTGTTTTTAACCAGAACAAGAACAGTTCACCACGTTCAGACACTCAACTATGACACTATGATAACTGCAACACCCTCATAACCCACAGGTTTTTTCTTCTCACGCTTTAACGGTGTCATTATTGAGACATTCACAGCATTCTCAACCATCTTCCCCATCTCATTTACTGCTCTGACCACATTGACGTTTTACGTGAAGCCCACTGCCTGTTTCCTCAACCACTTGTCTATCGCTTTGCTATCTAGCTTCTCTATGTGACAGACATTTCCTTTTAAAGAACAACAGTTTGACACCATAAAATGCATCTTAAATACTTGCCATACTTTTAATTTGATCCAAAGGGTTCTTCATTTTGTTGATGGACCCAACAACATTGGAAGACATTGATACAGCTGATTGTCACTTTAAATGGAACACTAGTCACTTTAATAATGTTTACATACTGTTTTACAAATTTCATACTGTATTTTACTGTATTTTATGTCAATGCTTGTGATAAATGTATATATTTCTTAATTCCATTATTTTTTTACTTTTAGATTTCTGTGCATTGTTCTGAATTGTTAGATACTACTGCACTGTTGGAGCTAGGAACACAAGCATTTCGCTACACCTGCAATAACATCTGCTAAATATGTGTATGTGTCCAATACATTTTATTTGATGTACAGTACATTTCTCTGTGGATGACACTGTTCTCTATTCAAGTGGCAGCAGTTTGACTTTGGCTTTTGAAAAAGCTCAAACAGCTTTTAACATCCTTCAACATAATCAGTATGATGTGAAGCTTCTTCTGAATTCCTCTAAAACAAAATAGATAGTCTTTTCCAATACTAAATACTCTGAAAACCATGTCATTACTTCCTTGGAAGGAAATTCCATAGAGCAAGTGAAGCTGTACAAATATCTGGGAGTTTGGTTGGATGAGAAGCTGAGCTTCACTAATCATGTTGAGAACCTGGTAAAGAAGATCAAGTTGAGAATAGTTTTTTATTACCGGCATAAGGCTTGTTTTTCTTTGGGGACCAGAACAGAGCTGGTACGGTGTACATTCCTGTCTGTCTTGGACTATAGTGATGTAATTTATAAACAGACCTCAAGCACAACTCTGAAGGCAATTGATTTTGACATCACTGTGATCTCTATAGTGCTGTTGGCTGGTCGTCGTGGACTCTACTACGCTTACACATTGTTATACTATGATTTATGAGGCCGTTTAGGGAAAAATGCCACTTTGTCACTGTTCTTCTTTGACTGTTCTTCTTTGGTCAGGAAATAAACACCAGTTACGGTCTCACTATTTACTTTTTAAGGTTACTGAGCTCCATGGATTTGTAATTCTTTCCAGACCAGCTTGAATCTCCAGGATCTTGTTTCCTTGGAGGAGTTTAAACGTTTGGTTGACTCACATGTTACTAAGGAATGTGATTGTCATTCAGACTTGATGCGGTGGTACATATATAATTTTTTATCTCTGACGATTGTGTGTTTCTGTAATTGAAATGTATGTCTGTCTACGTATAAAAAAACAATGATGGGTGTGTCTACGTCTGTAACTTGTTACAATATGTCTGTTATTTGTATCAAACCTTGCTCCCCCCTGCTGCTCTCTTTGTTGGACCAGGTCTCTCTTGAATTGTTTTTTCACCGATTGCGTCACTTCCTGAAGTCTGCAGAAAAACTGCCAAAGAATGACAGCGAAACCAGTGTGTGGATTCTCTCATGGGTAGTGCAATGTTTCAAACTCAGCGATATTGTTTTATGTGATTTGCCTTTTCTTGCCCTCAGACTGGGACAATGATATGTCCTCCCTGCTGCTTCATCTCCCACCACCAGCAGGAGGGAAGAGGACCAAGATCAGTACCAGTGCTTGTACACTTTCATAAGGTAAGATGATACAGTCATTGTGGGGTTTCTCTTCATTGTCTTAACATGTTGAGAGTGACTTAAAAAGGCCCTTTGTGTGTTGCAGTCATGCTGCAGCATTGAAGACCATCTTGATGGGAGCCATGGTCGACAGCCATACCTCCTTGCCGTCGGAAGAGGACAGAGCAAGATTGGCAACTACTACATCGTGGTGAACAAGAGGCTTGTTCCCTGCCAGGAAATTAGTGTTCTGAGTGCTTTTGATGAACTGTTCAAAGCCCACTTTGTCTTTAACCTGACGTATGATGATGCTCTTGTCAACTTCTGCACATTAGTGCAGACAACCATCTACAACATTGATGTAGGCAAAACAAGAGAGGCCCCTAGCTTGATAGAGTTGAGGACAAAACTTCTTAACTAGATAAATGTATGTTACGGTGCTTTTGTTGTCAAGCGTTGCACAGAAACAGACAGTCATTGATATCTCATTTGAGAATTGAGCATAGCTTCTATCCCTCCACAAAGTTTAGATTGGTCTGTGCTCAAGATGCTTGTAGATGGCAGTTTTCAACATTCTCAGTATTTTGTTTTATAGTATTCAGGATAGGTTATTAGTCAAGTAGTTGATGCATTAAGCTTAGAAGGGCTCTCATGTTGCTGATACTCCAGTCCAGTCAGAAGCTCCACAAATGGGTGGCGACATTGGTGTCCCACATGATAACACTCAAAGTGATTGTTTTGAGAAGAATGGACAGTCTTGATAAAGATATGTGTTTCTCCATCATTGCCAAATAGCAAGCTAGTGGTGTTGCAAATAGTGTTGTGTCAACAGTAGTGTGTGATTTAGAAAAGCTTACTACTGGGCTGCACTCCCAGATTAAACAAAATCTGTCAGTTACACCTATGGATAACCCCTCCCCTCTATCTGCTGTAAATTATAGTTTTGAGAACTTTGAAAACCCGTTTGTCAGTTTTAACACAGAAACCAAGAGAACAAAGTACTTCAACCAAAAATGGGCTGTTGTGGAGCCAGTAGAAGTAGTGTTGGGAGTTTGTATATATTCCTATTCTGGAAACATTGACGTTCATCTGCCGCAATTCTGAAATCTGCATGTTATTGGAAAATGCACCAAGGGATGCATCTGTGTGTCACGACTTCCACCGAAGTCGGTTCCTCTCCTTGTTCGAGCGGCGTTCGGCGGTCGACGTCACCGGTCTTCTAGCCATCGCCGATCCACCTTTCATTTTCCATTTGTTTTGTCTTGTTTTCCCGCACACCTGGTTTACTTTCCCTCATTACTTGATGTGCATATAACCCTCTGTTCCCTCCATGTCTGTGTGTGGAATTGTTTGTTGTAAAGTGTTTGTGCACTTCAGACTGGTTTGCTACAGTTTATTTCAACCCGTATTTTGTTGTTCTGGGTGCAGTTTGTTTTTTCTCATTAAACTGCTCTGGTTGTTACCCAGTTCTGCTCTCCTGCGCGTGACTTCCCTGCAGCCAGATACGCACCTCTTACACTGTGGAAGATAGTTATGAAGAATTTTGTGATGGAAGTTATTACAGGATCTGTGTCCCCCTCACGGGACGGTTGAGCTAAAATGTGCTATAATAGCATGACGTTGTAAGTAACAAGAAAATTTCCCAGGACATAGACATGTCTTATATGGGCAGAAAGCTTAAATTCTTGTTAATCTAACTGCGCTGTCCAATTTACACTAGCTATTACAGTGAAAAAATACCACGCTATTGTTTGAGGAGAGTGCATAACAACAACAAAAAATGTATCACGGCAACTGGTTTGATACATTCACTTCTGTAATCTTGTTCTGATTTGTCATCATGAGGGTCCCAGAGATAAAATAAAGCATCGTTTTTGATAAAATCAATTTTTATATTCAAATATAGGAACTGGGTTCTACAGTTTGAACACCTGCTGTGTCTGCCCCCCTCCCCCTCCCATCTAGATGTGTTAAGATTAGTGTATTTTCTCTAGGGAAGCTAATTATCCATCATTTATGACATTCCTGGGAGTGTGTAAACTTATAATTTTTATTACCATATAATTTCTGTATGTTCTCTATAGTTATTTACATGAAAATGTATCAATTGACCAATTCGGCACATTTGGGGACACTTGATACAACATTTTGAACACTAATGCAATGGTTCATTTGATCAGTCTAAAACTTTCCACATACACTGCTGCCATGTAGTGGCCAAAATCTAAATTGGGCCTAAACTCCTACATTATATAATGGCCTTTCTCTACAATTTCAAAGATGCAAAATAAAAATAAAATTCTTTGTATTATATTTTACCAGATCTAATGTATTATATTCTCCTACATTAATTTCACATTTCCAAAAACTACAAAGTGTTTCCTTTCAAATGGTATATCATTGCTTCAGGTCCTGAGCTACATGCAGTTAGATTTGGGTATGTCATTTTAGGCGAAAATTGAAAAAAGGGTCCGATCCTTAAGAGGTTCAAGACTCATCCCTTGTTCTCTAAATATAGAAATGCTTTACAGATCCAATTGTACTATGACGCTGATACTGCCAACCCGCTTGGATTCAAGCGTGGTGTTCACAAGATAGGCGCCATTTATGTTGCCACCAAGTTTAACTCTGCTGTGAAGAATATTCATTTAGTGTAAAAATTTTCGTTATCAAGATCTAAAGAAACATGGCTTTGATGCCATTCTAGAGCCATTGGTAAATGATGTTAAAAAACTGGAGAGTGATGGTGTAAATTAGCCTTTTTTCAGCTGATAGAGATTATGGAACTATCTGCCAAATAACTGGATACAATTTGGGGATGCATGCAGTCCTTGGGTTCACAGAGTCCTTCAGTGGTCATTACTTTTGCCGGTTATGTTTGAAAGAAAAGTGTAATACAGTGAGGATGACTGTAAGATTGTCTTGCGTGATAAAGATAAATTTGAAATGAATCAGTTGCAATCAGACCCACAGTTTCCATCTGTGTATGGTGTAAAGAAAAATGTTAAACAGTTTGCAGCATTTCCATGTTTGCAGTACTTTTTCTGTGGACATAATGAATGACATTCTTGAAGGGGTGGCTCAGTTTGAGTTAAAATTGTTGTTTGAATATGTCTCTGAAAATGTTATTTTGAAAAGTGCACTCCCCTCTCGAATCTACTCATTTGACTATGCTTACTTGAAGCACAGAAACCGTCCAACTAAAGTCAACCAAGTGAACAGTGGAAATAGCAGAGCACTTAATTATATTCTAACTCTGTCTTGTGAGAAATAATCCCTTGATTTGGGGTGATGTGTTCCACCAGGAAATGAGAACTGGAATTAGCTGCTAATTTTGCTGCAAATAATCTACATTGTTTTTTCCCCCTTTTCTTAGCCAGGGCATGACTATGTATCTGAAGCATTTGATAATTGAACATCACCCACTTGTCAAACTGCTGAACCCACATAAAAACGTAATACTCAAACATCACTTTATGATACATTACCCAGCATGCATAAAACAAATCTGTCCTTTATTACGTGGAGCATGAGGTTTGAGGTAAAGCAAAATAACACTCTCAAAAACTTACGTTACTAAGTCCCTTGCCAAAAAACACAAATTTGCTATAGGCCATCACTGGAAGACATCACCATTTCGACATACTGAGTACGGACCGATGAAAGCATTTTCCCTGAGGGATTTTACTGGTGGTGAGTTGGCAGCGTCTCTTCAGGTCACTATGCAGAAAGCCATTTACTCTACCAGCTGGGTTAAGATGGATGGTATGGTGTACAGAAAAGGACTGATAGTTTGCAGTAAGATGGAGCATGAAATGCCAGTCTTTTGTAAAATAACTAAGATCATTGTGGATGACAATATTGTATACCTATTGCTGGACAAGTTGCAAACTGATAATTTCAATGAACATTAGCATGCATTCACTGTGTTTGATGCTGTTGATGACAACGTTGTTGTTAAAAGATTATCTGAAATGTTATAAGCCTTTTGTCCTTCAAAGTGCTTATGGTGCTGATGAGAGCCTTTATGTTGTTCCTTTGTTTGACTTGATTGAGTAATAGTCAGATTATTGGCAACTTTGTCAAGAAAATTACATATCTAGTCTTAGAAGGACTTCCACTTGTGTTAAATAGCAACTCTGCAAATACTCTTGTTCTCATGTAGTACATGGACTGAGGTGCCTGTGATGCACCCTTTTCATTTTAATGTGCCTGTGATGCACTGATTCAATTCGAATGTGCCTGTGATGCACTGATTTCATTTTAATGTGCCTGTGATGCACTGATTTCATTTTAATGTTCCTGTGATGCACTGATTTCACTGTGATGTGCCTGTGGTGAACTGATTTAATTTTAATGTGCCTGTGATGCACTGTTTTCACTGGTGCACCCTTTCTTTGTGGCCTAAATAAATTAAACAATGCAGAGTCACTACTCTTGTAAGAATCCTTTATTGCTCCTGTTTAACTCACCTACAACTCGCAGGCTTGATTTATGAGTGGGAGAGAACCAGTCAAAAAAGTGTTATTTCCTAGTGTGAATATTTAGCACTTCCTGGTGTCAGCTACAGGATACATTCTCTAGAGTTGATCCTCAGTGTCAGGTCTCAGGTGTCTCCCATTTGTTCCCGTTATTCCCTGTGTATTTATACTGGTGTCTCCGGTCTGTCTGTTGCCAGTTCGTGTTGTCAAGTCAACCAGCGTGTTTTTCTAATCTCTGTTTTTCTAGTCATCCTGTTTCTGACCCTTTACCTGCCCTGAAACTGAACCCGCCTGCCTGACCATTCAGCCTGCCTGTCACCCTTTACCTTGTTGGACCCTAACCTGGGTTATGAACTTCTGCCTGTCCTCGACCTACCCCTTGTTTTTCAATAAACATCAGCGACTCGAACCATCTGCCTCCTGTGTCTGCATCTGGGTTTTGCCCTGTGTCGCTATATTAATCAATGTTAATGATTAATCATACCTGTATTATACCTGTTAACTGGGAATTTAAACGTTAATTAACCTGAAAGCGTTGCTGTATCTAGGCTAATGTGGAAAAATGTAAAATGTCTCATTGGTTGGAACAAATCATTTTGGATATTATGTTTTGACAATTTTAACCTCCTACTTAGAATTGAATGAGACAATGATATATAATCAGTTGAAATTGGTTGGATATTATAACTGTAACCCCTTGTTAACATCAGCATACGGATGCTGTCACGTGGAGTTAATTATTCTCAACAAAAAAATTACTGCCGATTCTTCACCACCAGGGTGGATCACCACTGATCGCAGAAAGCTGAAATGAAACGGGAGTCCCGAGGAGGCGGAACTTCCGTTTCCCATGGCACAGGGTTGTCGCCGTATGAACAAAATAAAAAATAGCTGCTCTCCCTTTGTTAGCTTAGCATCTAGCGCAAAGCTAACCCTACTTTGTACGGGAATCTTACTTCCTTGTAGAACAGGTTCCCCTTCAACAAGGGGACGGGTTTAATAATGACATCATGTTCCAACCGTTTCGGCGTTATTTTTCACAATGTTTACCGGAACGCGTGGTAACAAAGAAATACAGTTTTTCTACCCACCAATTGAAACGCAAGAGATGGAGAGAAAATTACTCGCTTCGGTCACTTGCTCCTGAAACGCGAGAGACATAGACGGGCCCATATGTATGCCGTGGCTAGTAGTATTCAGTAATTCACCCTTACATGCTGACTTTGTCAGAGAGACAACACCAGAGGCAACCTCTATGTACATGTATATTTTATACACTTAATTAGTTATACATATAGGCTGGTTTCTGGTGAAAAAGTTCAACACCCAGACACCTCTGCACCAGAAAGAGTGTATGGCTAATCTGTGTTTTATACATTAATGTTACTGATTTCCTGTAAGGAAACACTGGAGTCACAACATTGTGCAATCTGAACATTGTGGAAAAATACATCATATAAATACACAGAATGACAAATGAGGCACTTATGTTTTCTGACCAAAATGTGATAAAACATCATTGGCATGGCATAATTTACAAGACATGTTTTCATATCAAATATAAATTGGCACAATAATGCATGGCCACAGTCCAAATCTAAAAGCATAGAAAGGTTTGAGAACATTTTGCTGACACATGATTTAAGTTACACTTACAATATACATCACACTGGCTCAGAGTTCAAAATAGTGTAGTATGTACAGTACAGTATGCTGAAATATAAAAACATTCAAGCACTAGATGTGGAAAATACATTATTAGAAAAACACATTGTTTCCTTGAAAGCAATGCTTGAATTTTAATAGGATTAGTCAGCATTCTTTTCAAATTAGAAATGTACAGCTGCCTGGCATTAAAATTAAGGAAGAGGAGGAGGTGTGATGATTTACATTAAAGAACATATCCGATGTAAACAAATTGAGTGGTCATGTGATAATGAACTAGAATGTATTGGCCTGAACATTACACTGTCTCCCCAAATGTCTTTTACCCTTATTGGAATGTATAGGCCACCTTCCACCAAAAGTGTGTTTTTTGATCAGTTTAGTAACATGCTTAGGGAATGTGATTTTGGGAAAGAGGTCGTCTTAATGGAGATTTTAATATTAATTATGAAGACAAGTCTTGTAGGAAAACCCTCAAACGGATCACTAATACCTTTGACCTTACACAGCTAGTTAAAGGGCCAACCAGGGTGACTTGTTGCTCTAAAACACAGATTGATTTGGTGTTCAGTAATAAACCAGAGAGTGACTAAATCATTCAATATGGTTACTGGGCTATCTGATCATAATCTGACACTTATAGCCAGAAAGCTGTCTAAGAGCAGGTTTAACCTCTCTACTGTTAGAAAGCCGGATCAACTAAGAATACCTAAGAGTGAATTAAACTATTTTGAAAACGGAATTAACTGGAATGATCTCTTGTCCTATACAGACGTGGAAGCTGATAGTCAGGTTTTTCTATCCACAATCCAGACTACAATAAATGGTTTCCTAAAGAAAATCAAATCCAAACCTGGCCAAAAGAGCACTCTTCCTTGGCTAAATGGAGAAATCTGGAAATTGATGAAAGAACGAGATTATGCTCTAAAAACAGCCCTAAGATCCAAATTAGAGCATGACAGACGTAGGTTTACCATGTTAAGAAATAAGGTGAAGAAAGAAATCAGACAGGCCAAGGCAAACTTTTTTATTAACATAATTGGTGAAGCAAAGGGAAATTCTAAATTGATCTGGGAGAATCTAAAAAAGTTAACAGGGAAAGACCATAGTAACACTGCAAAAAGACTAGATATCATGGTGAATAACAATCTAACACAGGATGCAGTCGAAATAGCAATAGCCTTCAATTCCTACTCTATTGACTCTGTCAGGGTACTGACCCAGAACCCCTCCACTGGTTTCTTGGGCTCAGTGCTAGTGAATGACGCTCAACCTGTCTTCTTCATAAGGGAGGTTTCTGAGTCTAAGGTGATTAGCTCACTAAAGAACTCTAAAGCCAAAGATGTGTTTGGGCTGGACTCTACCTTTCTTAAAAACTACAAAGTGTCACTCATTGGCCCCATTACTAAGGTCACCAACAGATCCATTGGTCTGGGGGTGTTTCCGAGGGTATGGAAGTCGGCCATAATAACGGCCATCTTTAAATCGGGCGACCCTGCTGACGTGAGTAACTACATGCCCATTAGTATACTACCTGTGGTGTCAAAGGTTGTTGAAAAGTGTGTAGCAGAACTGATTGCCCACCTCAACAACAGCCCCTTCACATTTCACTCCATGCAGTTTGGCTTCAGAGCGAAACACTCCACAGACACGGCCAACTGCTTTCTTCTGGAAAATGTGAAGTCCAAGATGGACAAAGAGGGCATTGTTGGGGCTGTGTTTCTGGACCTAAGGAAGGCTTTTGATACTGTCAACCATGAGATTCTCATCACAAAATTGTCCAAGTTCAACTTTCCCCCCGATGCCTTGAGATGGATGAAATCATACCTTGAAGGCAGAACTCAGTGTGTCAAGTGAGCAATGAGCTGTCGCCCACTCTTAGCTATGATGTGGGAGTCAATACTGGGGCCCATACTGTTAAGCCTGTACATTAATGATCTGCCATCTCTCTGTACTGGGTCTGAAGTTCAAATGTATGCAGATGATACAGTGATATGTGCATGCAAAGAGCAAACAACAAGCTGCACAAGAACTCACTACTGTAATGGTCCAGGTTACAAAGTGGCTCAGTGACTCGTGTTTGCATCTCAATGTGAAAAAAACTGTTTGAATGTTCTTCACAAAGAGGGCAAGGTGGTATCTGTACCTTGGCATCATACTTGATTCCAACCTCTCTTTTAAAAAGCATGTGAAAAAGGTCATTCAAATAACCAAGTTCAACCTAGCTAATTTCCGATTTATACTTAATTGTTTGACTACAGAGGTAGCCAAACTGTACTTCAAATCTATCATACTCCCCCACTTAACATACTGCTTGACTAGTTGGATCCAAGCTTGCTGTACAACATTAAAACCTATTCAGTCTGTCTACAAACAGGCTCTCAAAGTGCTTGATAGGAAGCCTAATAGCCATCATCACTGTTACATCCTCAGAAAGCATGAGCTCCTGAGTTGGGAAAATCTTGTGCAATACACCGACGCATGTCTTGTATTCAAGATCCTAAATGCCCTGGCTCCCCCTCCACTCAGTATTTTTGTTAAACAGAAAACCCAAACATATGGCAGCAGATCCACAAGGTCTACCATGAGAGGTGACTATAGTTCCCTTAAGTAAAGCACCTTTAGTAAATCCACTTTCTCTGTGAGACCTTCCCATGTCTGGAATACACTGCCATCAGACACACATAACTGCGCCACATATCACACTTTCACAAAATGCATGAAGACATGGCTAAAGGTCAATCAGATTTGTGAACATAATCCCTCGTTGTGTATTGCCGCTTTCCATGTTGTCTGTTGTCTGTAGCTTGTGAGGTGTGGAAACACTTTGTTGCTTTTCTGAATTTCGTCTTGCTGCTTTTTATTCTATGATGCTCTGTCTGTATGCTACGTCTTGCTTGTCCTATGTTGCTCTGCGTGTGCTCACTGCTCAATGATTGTCTATATTGTAATTGTTTTTAATAACCTGCCCAGGGACTGCGGTTGAAAATTAGTCGGCTGGCTAAAACCGGCACTTTTACTGGAACGTTGATTAATGTGCACTGTCCCTGTAAAAATAAAATAAACTCAAACAGGACAAAACATCCCAAATACACTTAAACTCATTAAATAGAGGAACACACTTGAAAACCACCCAACAATTACAGTGGTCCCTCCTAATTTGACCCTAGAAGTAGGCTACATTTGGTATTTGGTCATTTATTAGGATCCCCATTAGCTGTTGCAAAAGCAGCAGCTACTCTTTCTGGGGTCCACACAACACATGACATATTATACAACTAGTGGGTCTAATCCTGAATGCTGATTGGTTAAATACGTATTCCAGCCGGTGTCTATTCCACAAATTACCACCGGCTAAATCTATGACGTTAAAATGCCTATTTACTCTGTTCTATCTTGACTGCGCAATCCACTGTCTCATCAGGCCAGCCAAGCAATTTATAAACTTGATCTCCACTACAAAAAGCATCTAACCTTTATCTCACATTTCTTTTAAACTAACATTTAGTTTTCAACAGCAGAGATTTGTATAAACCTTGCTGTCTGACATATGCAATATTGTTTCAATATTCAAATTCGATCTCAAACTGTCCCTTCCCATAGTAATGAACGTGTCGGCTCGGGTGTCCGGACGAGAAACGGGCAGGCAGCGTTTCTCTACCAGTCGAAATCATGAATCAGCTGGCATAATTTTTATGGATATATACAAAGAAATGTCAATTGAAAAACTGTAAAACGAAACAAAGTGCAGCTATTTTGCAGTCTTTGAGTTTCAGTTGGAAGTTATTGTGTTAGGTGTGTTGTTGGCTAGTGTCCTGACGAGTTAGCACATTTTCTATGCCAGGTGAAATCGTACCTCTTTAGCTCAATGTTATGGGTGTATCCAAATAATGTCACTGGAAAACAGCTTAAACAAATGCAGCTACTGTTGTTATTCTGTCTGCACTGTTTCACGTCACTGTAAGTTAGCCGTAGTTGGCTAGCTAGGAAGCAAGGGAAAAGAACGTTGCCAGCCAGTATGGCAATGGAACATTTACAACAAACAAAAAGACTGAACGACTGGGTCGCGTCTCTGGCAACCGGAATCAAGAGTACAAACGATCAGCCGGCTTGGGTAGCAACCCTAGAATTGTTTCGGACTATATTTTGTGGAAGGATGAAATAGTATGAATAAATTGTTCACAATAAAACATTTAATGAAAATATGTCAATCATTATTTAAATATGTTGGTAACCCGTTGTATAAAAGTGATAATGCTCTCGAAGCCAGTGTTTGGAGGATATATTGGCACGGTTTGCCCTTAATAGACAAGACAGAACTACATACATTTAAAAAAGGCAGACATAGCCTACATATCAATACATACACACAAACCATCTAGGTCAAACATTAAAACCAGAATCTGGAGGTTGTGTGTGTCTGGAGAAATGTTGCCAATCTTAAACCGTTGAATGCAGCTATGGCTGCAACGACTGACAGTTTTCAGAGGTGTGTTGTAGCAGCACATTCTTTGTTTACAAAAACAAAAATATAAACAATGGAGTAAACTTAAATATGGAGTAAACTTAAATAATATTTTGGGTTGTAATAAGGTAAGTATATATTTCAAGTTGAAGAGGTGGTTGATGACCATTTAACATTAGGAAATATCCCAGATTGTATACCTTTAAATTAAATGTATGGAGAAGTCTTCGACTTGATATATTGAAACTCAGTACAAAACTCTTTATCAGTTTGAATAAGTCAGTTACTGTATTTTAGAATCAGGAAATGTGAATAATATTATCTTCATATTCAATCTCAGTAACTACTCTAAAATAGAAAAGTATAAAAAATTAAATATCTTCCAGTGCAACAACTCACTATGGTATCGGTAGATTTGGTCTTTTTTCACAGTTATATGCTGTACGTGGGCGGAGCATAAAATGCACTAATGGGAGTGTCTACAGGAGCGTGCAGGAGGGAGTGATTGTATTCTTAAGACATGATGAGCTACTTACTGTGCAACTAGATAAGGACAAGCAATAATAATAAATAAACTAAACTGTTGATTTTGTACATTGAAACTGGGTGAACACAGTTGTTGTCAAAGCAAGATCTGAACTACACTTAGTCACGTCTGCATTTTGCAAAAAGCAATAAGAGTAAAATGTCACCAAATATCACTTTGAGTCAAAATGCAAATTAAGATCTACTCCTCAGAAATATTCAATATAATCTATATTGTGAAAGGAAAAATTAACTTGTGGACTTTGTTTCCAACGTAGCCTAACAGCCATTGCGTCTAAGGAGTAGGTGATTATCTCACCAAACATCTTATTTTTATGTACACAGCTGCTATCCACTGGCAAGCTAAACAATGACCAGCTAAAAAAAGATACAGGGGAGGCACCTACATTTAAACAACAAAACAGACAGAACTGAAAATAAGCTTTGGCACAGCAGTAGTATAGCAAACACACCAGTGAATTGTGAATAACAACACAATGGTAAAATGGGAATTTTCTATAGTAACTACTGTGCCTCCATTAAGTTTTCTAGATGAATATATACTATAATTTTGTCTTAACGTCCTCTTTAGGATGTAACGCCTTCTCTTGGATGTTAAATATCACGTCACCCTCTCATTAACATCCTGTTTTCTCTCTCTTCCCATTTCTCTGTCGACGTCATTGCTGTCCACCATGCAATATAACTGGATTTGATCATAAACGGATGTCAGGTTAGGGTTGTCTCTAAGCGGATCCAGTTCTGCTATACCCGTTCGCTCCTCCTAGACAGGGAGAGGGAAAGGTAGGGAGGGAAGGAAGGATTGAGAGGGATAAGGAAATAGGGGCAGAGATGGGGGATGAGAAAAGGTGTAGCAAAAAAGACGAAAAAGGATAATGTTTCGTTAAGAGATACTTTGTACCAGAGGAAGGAAACAAGACAAGTCTGATGCTCTGACTAGGTAATGCAACATTCAACACATCTAGAACCATTCCTAAATCGAGTGGGAGGAACCATGAAGCCAAGCTTAAAAGTCCACAGACTTGACAAACACTGTAAAAGACACAGGAATATCATAGACATTACCATACTGAACAAAAATATAAACGCAACATGCAACAATTTAAAGGATTTTACTGAGTTACAGTTCATATAAGGAAATCAGTCAATTCAAATCTATTAATTTCACATGACTGGGCAAGGGTACAGCAATGGGTGGGCCAGGGAGGTCATAGGTCCACCCTCGCGGGAACCAGGCCCAGACAATCAATGAGTTTTCCCCCACAAAAGGGCTTTATTAGAGGTTGTCTGTGTTGTCTGTGAGGATGTCTGTGCAACTCAAGACCACATTAACCCACTGGCACAGAGCTAAAGGCTACAGCCTGTAGCATTATTACTAACCTGGTTTTCTGCTGGTTTAATGTGAGTTATCTCTGCGTACTGAATGTCACATTGCTTTCTTTCGGGATTATCTATAAAGGCAAATAAAGGAAATGAAATATACAGTGTGGGTCTGAGTAACTGACAGATATGCACAAATGCTCATCCACAAGACAGGTTCTGCAAACACTAAGGATGTCACGTTCTGACCTTAGTTCCTTTTTTATGTCTCTATTTTGGTTTGGTCAGGGCGTGAGTTGCGGTGGGCATTCTATGTTTTGTTCTATGTTTTGTATTTCTGTGTTTGGCCTGGTATGGTTCCCAATCAGAGGCAGCTGTCAATCGTTGTCTCTGATTGAGAACCATACTTAGTTAGCCTGTTCCCACCTGTGTTTGTGGGTAGTTGTTTCCTGTTTTGTGTTGTGTCACCTGATAGGACTGTTTCGTTTTTTCGTTGTTTCACCTTTGTTATTTTGGTATTCAGTGTTCAGTTAAATAAATGTATCATGGACACGTACCACGCTGCATTTTGGTCCGATCTTTCATATTCCTCATCAGACGAGGACGAGATTCGTTACAAAGGACTCATGTTACTATGGGTACCTGTGTCTGTGGCAGAGAAGCTATAAAGTAATGATTGTCAGAGCGTGCTTGTGCCTTCTGCTTTTTCAATATTTAGAGAAGTGGTCTGAGACAATGCAACTGTCTGACCAAGCAGAGGAAGTGTGGAAGATACGCCACTTCATTTGACCTGCATTTTTTGTTCAAACAAACATTTCCTACATTTTCCAAAACACCATCCTTGATAATTAAAAAAGGTTGTGCACAACAAACTGACTTTGACAAGGAGAATGACCTCACCCCGTTAAAATCTAAATACCTGCATGTGAGTGTCCGTTTCTCCTCTTCTTAAGATATATTGCAAGACCAACAAGTCCTGAAGCAACCAGAACACAGATTACAGCAATAATAAGCATACCCCGCGTCCTCTCACCACCATCTAAAGTAAAAAGAGAGAAAACTATATTTTAATTAAATGAGCTCTACTATACTTATTGTTTCATATTGAATTTGGTATTGACTGGATACCAGCAATTCAACATTGCTACTATACATATTGTTTTTTACCTATCACCTTAGAGGGATCACTCTCTATACATGAATTTTGAAGAACAGCTGTCTCCTTGCTCACTGGGTTGGCAGCCTCACATCTGTAAGAGTCTCTGGTCTGTACATCCACCTTGAGCGGTAGTGAGAGGGTGATGTTGAGGTCAGGGCTGCTGGTCTGGTTGAGTATCTCCTCTCCTCTGTACCAGGACAGGGTCACCTCTCTCCCGTTCTCCACAGAACACACCACGCTACAGATGTTATCATGGACTGTCACCTGAGGTTTGGACAGAACAGCTGGAAGACAAATAATGAATAAATGGGAATTGGTGAAATGGAACTTATCTTTAAAGTGGCAAAGAGCAGTTGCTCAAAAATGAGCAGTTCTTTTTTGGACATATAAATTCATGATTCTGGAATTATATGGAATCAAGAATATAACTTATAAATGCCTAATGAGCTTAGTCCCCTTCAGAGAAACCCATAAGCTTGTTTTACTATAGTGTCTGTAAACAAAATCTATATAATCTCAAAACTATACTTTTTATATAATGGCTGATCGGGCCTTGCATCCATAGCTCTATGAGTTTGGGAGTGGTTACATTTCTCCAGGCCCTCAGCTTTTTACCGGACCAATAAAGCGACCGCTTTAGTATTGTTTCTACTGCTGATTGCCGCTTTAATGATTTTGTAATTTACAGCACACACACACACACACTTACAGTACACAGTCAGCTGAAATATATGTGTCGTCTTCTCTCCATCTCCATCTGTATTCTCCACAGTATAAACCCCAGAATCATCTATTTGTAGGTCTGACAAAGTGAAGAATCCAGTAACATTGTTCCAGTGAAGGCGGTTTTTAAATCTCTTCACAAGGTTGGTATTACTTTGTTTACCAGGGTACACCTGTGCAATGTTGCCAAGGTCTCCATAAAGTAAATTGCCAGACTTCAACACCTTCTCTGGAAAAGAGAGAGACTTTCCCACGATGCCTTTCACCTGCCGAGTCTCAGGTTGGGCTGAATGCTGTGCTGCACAGAGTACTGTGGAGAGAAAGAGAGACTCAATATCAACGCATTGACTTAAACATCATAGTTCTTCTCTAATAACATAGCAATGTAGCAAATTAGTTTCACGATTTCTTGAGAATATGTGTCCAAACAGAATTCACTTTTTCTAAACAATTAACATGCAGCCCCAAGCTAAAACACATTTGTAACGTAGACACAGGGAAGCAAGTGCATTTAATAACAAAGAACAATACAAGATAAGAGCAGCTTCAAACATGGAAACATGAACATTGTTGCCTGGTGAGTAGAGGTCGACCGATTATGATTTTAACGCCGATACTGATACCGATTATTGGAGGACAAAAAAAGTCGATAACGATTAAATCGGCCGATTTTTAAAATGTATTTGTAATAATGACAATTACAACAATACTGAATGAACACTTATTTTAACTTAATATAATACATCAATAAATCAATTTAGCCTCAAATAAATAATGAAACATGTTCAATTTGGTTTAAATAATGCAAAAACAAAGTGTTGGAGAAGAAAGTAAAAGTGCAATATGTGCCATGTAAGAAAGCTAACGTTTAAGTTCCTTGCTCAGAACATGAGAACATATGAAAGCTGGTGGTTCCTTTTAACATGAGTCTTCAATATTCCCAGGTAAGACGTTTTAGGTTGTAGTTATTATAGGAATTATAGGACTATTTCTCTCTATACCATTTGTATTTCATATACCTTTAAATATTGGATGTTCTTATAGGCACTTTAGTATTGCCAGTGTAACAGTATAGCTTCCGTCCCTCTCCTCGCTCCTCCCTGGGCTCGAACCAGGAACACAACGACAACAGCCACCCTCGAAGCAGCGTTACCCATGCAGAGCATGGGTTGTCACAACCACTCCAAGTCTCAGAGCGAGTAACGTTTGAAACGCTATTAGCGCACACCCCGCTAACTAGCTAGCCATTTCACATCGGTTACACAAGCCTAATCTCGGGAGTTGATAGGCTTGAAGTCATAAACAGCAGAGCTGCTGGCAAAACGCACGAAAGTGCTGTTTGAATGAATGCTTATGAGCCTGCTGGTGCCCACCATCGCTCAATCAGACTGCTCTATCAAATCATAGACTTAGTTATAACATAATAACACACAGAAATACGAGCCTTAGGTCATTAATATGGTTGAATCCGGAAACGATCATCTCAAACAAAACATTTATTCTTTCAGTGAAATACGGAACCGTTCCGTATTTTATCTAACGGGTGGCATCCATCAGTCTAAATATTCCTGTTACATTGCACAACCTTCAATGTTTTGTCATAATTACGTAAAATTCTGGCAAATTAGTTCGCAACGAGCCAGGCGGCCCAAACTGTTGCATATACCCTTACTCTGTGTGCAATGAACGCAAGAGAAGTGACACAATTTCACCTGGTTAGTATTACCTGCTAACCTGGATTTCTTTTAGCTAAATATGCAGGTTTAAAAATATATACTTCTGTTTATTGATTTTAAGAAAGGCATTGATGTTTATGGTTAGGTACACGTTGGAACAACAACAGTCCTTTTTCGCGAATGCACACTGCATCGATTATATGCAACGCAGGACACGCTAGGTAAACTAGTAATATCATCAACCATGTGTAGTTATAACTAGTGATTATGATTGATTAAGTTTAATGCTAGCTAGCAACTTACCTTGGGTTCTTACTGCATTCGCGTAACAGGCGGGCTCCTCGTGAGGCAGGTGGTTAGAGCATTGGACTAGTTAACCGTAAGGTTGCAAGATTGAATCCTTGAGCTGACAAGATAAAAATCTGTCGTTCTGCCCCTGAACAAGGCAGTTAACCCACCGTTCCTAGGCCGTCATTGAAAATAAGAATGTGTTCTTAATTGACTTGCCTAGTTAAATAAAGATTAAATAAAGGTATACATTTTTTTTTTTTTATCGGCGTCCAAAATTACCGATTTCCGATTGTTATGGAAACTTGAAATCGGCCCTAATTAATCGGCCATTCCGATTAATCGGTCGACCTCTACTGGTGAGTGATGACAATGGAGGGCTATATACAGGGGAAGTAATCAGGGAGGTGATGAAGTCCAGGTGTGCCTAATGAGGCGCAGGTGTGCGTAATAAGTTGCCAGGACCGGTGGTTAGTATTCCGGCGATGTCGAATGCCGGAAGGGTGGAGCAGGAGTAGACGTGACAACGTGACAACGTTAGCCAAAATGAAAAAAAACACAGCCACTCCATTGAATAGCAGGCTAATGTCATTGGTTGCTTTGCACTGCTTGCAGATAGCCACTGATTCCTTCCAAAGACTCATTGTTGAATTTGCGATTTCCAACTTGTTGTGTAATATTTACGCCCAATGGCCGATGAGCACCGATACGTTTTATCTACAATTTGTCTTCAATTTGTCTTCTTCTTCAGTAGATTTGTCTACTTGATTTATGATGATGACTGCTAACTAAGATTTTGAAAGTACAATCAAAGCTACTACTGTTTATAAAAATGTATAAAAATATAAATGATAAATCATTTAATTAATTAAGTCGCATACAAATAGGCAGCTCCAAAATGTAGGTGTTTCTGAGCTTTATTTGGTGGTGGGGCAGGCCATGATTGGCTCAGCATTGCACCGTGATTGGCTCAGTGTTCTGTCACTCATGGGGACACTACGTCACCTGCCTTTAGTAAGGGTAGACATCAAGAATGTGAGCCCTTTTGGTCCTGCCATAGACTTAGATTAGAAGTGTCCTTACAAGAAGGCTCAAGGTCATTGGCCACAGATAAATTGACGTCAAATCAAGTTATATCTACAGTAGCTTGGATTGGAATAATCATGTCAACATCGTACTTCAAAATCTTAGGTAGCAGTCATCATCATAAATAAAGTAGTCAATCTACTGGCAAATACTTTTTCATCCTTGTCATATGAAGATAAATAATGAAGACAAATTATAGATAAAACTTTTCGGTGCTCATCGGCCATTGGACATAAACATTACACAACAAGTTGGAAATCGCAAATTCAAAAATGAGTTGTTTGGAAGGAATCATTGACAGTGGCTAGCCGCAAGCATTGCAACTGGGAAGTCGAGATTAAACACGCTAGGACTGGGAAAATACATTTTGAACGGTCATCCAACTCGGAATTGTAAATCTTTCTCTTTCTTTGATGATAACATTTGCAAACGAAGGACTGCCACACCCATCAAGGTGAGTCCAAAAGTGTCTTATATGCTGCTGCATAAATGATGTAATATGCCAGGGAAAAAG
Organism: Salvelinus alpinus; assembly: GCF_045679555.1. NCBI lineage: Eukaryota > Metazoa > Chordata > Actinopteri > Salmoniformes > Salmonidae > Salvelinus > Salvelinus alpinus. The sequence continues at coordinate 56,141,777 of NC_092091.1, forward strand.
TAATACTAAGTGTATGTTGTGAAGTAAGCTGTTAGTAGCCCATGTGCCACACTCTTATAATTTGGTCTATTTTCACCAACACGGTGTTGTAAACACATCGTTCGTGGCCCAGTGTGTGCTCGTTTGCCAACTTTTTAGTTGTGGTGGCGCATGGCTTGCACGTGCAATTTCAGCACCACATTCTATAATAGAATTGTGTTATTTGACATGGCAAATTAAAAGCGTATTTAATGCGTCAAATAGTGTTATATGACGTGTATCTTTTTTGACACTCAAAGACCCAAACGGCATTCAATGTGCCTCACCCTAATACTTGGTATTATATTTTCACCTCTTAATGTCACCTACTGTTCTAACTTCGTGGTGTACATGTTGCCTATAACCTGTTTTAGAGAAATGTAATCATTGAATATTTCATTGTCTGTTTATATGCCCCATTTATTTATCCTACGGTTCTTACTTGGTGTACAGGGAGTACACTGTAAGAAAGGCCCAGGTTCTGAACTCTGTCGCTGTACATTTCAAAAGTGCTGAACAAATAGTTATATTGATGACGTCCGTCGTCGCTCGCTCATTAATGTCTTAATCGAAATTATGGATTGCCTCTTATCATCAAGGACAACAACCACCTGAGCCACTGCCTGTTCACCCCGCTATCATCCAGAAGGCGAGGTCAGTACAGGTGCATCAAAGCAGGGACCGAGAGACTGAAAAACAGCTTCTATTCTCAAGGCCATCAGACTGTTTGTCACGTTCCTGACCTGTTTTCTGTTAGTTTTTGTATGTGTTAGTTGGTCAGGACGTGAGTTTGGGTGGGCAGTCTATGTTTTCTGTTTCTATGTTGGTTAATGGGTACCTAATATGGTTCTCAATTAGAGGCAGGTGGTTTTCATCTCCTCTGATTGAGAATCATATTAAGGTAGGTGTTGTCACATTGTTTGTCGTGGGTGGTTGTCTCCTGTGTTAGTGTCTGTCTATGTTGCACCATACGGGACTGTTTCGGTTTGTTTGTTCATTTTGTTCGTTCGGTTTTTATGTAGTCATTTCCCTGTTCGTGCGTTCTTCGTGTTACATGTAAGTTCTTACGTCCAGGTTTGTCTACATTCGTTTTGTTATTTTGTTAGTTAATTCAAGTATAGTTCGTTTTTTGTCTTCGTTGTTTTGTCGTGTCTAAATAAATATCATGTCTAAGTATCACGCTGCGTCTTGGTTCAATCCATGCTCCTCCTCTTCGGATGAAGAGGAAGAGGAGAACCGTTACACTGTTAAACAGCCACCACTAACATTGAGTGGCTGCTGCCAACATACTAACTCAACTCCAGCCACTTTAATATTGGAAAAATGTATGTAAAAATTTATCACTAGCCACTTTAAACAATGCCACTTAATATAATGTTTACATACCCTACATTACTCATCTCATATGTATCTACTGCATCTTGCCATCTTTATGTAATACATGTATCACTAGCCACTTTAAACAATGGCACTTTTATATGTTTACATACCCTACATTACTCATCTCATATGTATAAACTGTACTCTATATCATCTACTGCATCTTGCCTATGCCGTTCTGTACCATCACTCATTCATATATTTTTATGTACATATTCTTCATCCCTTTACACTTGTGTGTATAAGGTAGTAGTTGTGGAATTGTTGGGTTAGATGACTCGTTGGTTATTACTGCATTGTCGGAACTAGAAACATAAGCATTTCGCTACACTCGCATTAACATCTGCTAACCATGTGTATGTGACACATTTGATTTGATTTATCTACTTGTCGTTCCATTATGCCATAGTTTGTACATCTCAATTGTCAGTAGAAACCATCATTTGTATAAGCAATTCAGCCATATCAGCTATGTTTTTTTTAAAGGCAGTAAATTAGGCTGAATTAACTGTTTCGCTGCCAGACAAGGCTCCGCTGAAAGCCAGGTGTAGGAGTGGTAAGGTGTTGGGACTCTGCTGTTGGGACCGCATTACGTAGGCCCTAACAGTTTGTGGGCACTATTTGTCACCGTTATAGTGCAATTAATGTATTGTTTAGATATGTGTTGTGTAGTGGATTTTCTGGCATGCATCCTACTTATTTTTTTGCCCCATGTCACGATCGTCTTGATGAGAAAGAGCGGACCAAGGCGCAGCGTGCGAGAAATACATCTTATTTTTATTTTAGAACGATGAACACGAAACGAAACACTTAATACAAACTAACAAAACAACAAACTGACGACCGTGAAGCTATATAAACAAATGGTGCTGACACTGACCACTACACAATGACATAGACAATTACCCACAAACACATAATGCCTATGGCTGCCTTAAATATGGCTCCCAATCAGAGACAAATGAAAGACAGCTGTCTCTGATTGAGAACCACTCAGGCAACCATAGACTTACCTAGACACATTCACTAACCACAACCCCATACACTAAACCCAACACCCCCTTTACCATATAACCACCCAAGATGAGACAAAACACAAACATTCCCCATGTCACACCCTGACCTAACTAAAATAATAAAGAAAACAAAGAATACTAAGGCCAGGGCGTGACAGTACCCCCCCCAAAGGTGCGGACTCCGGCCACAAAACCTAACACAGAAGGGGAGGGTCCGGGGTGGGCCTTCCTATGGCGGCGGCTCGGGTGCGGGACGTGACCCCAACTCCACCATTGTCAATACCAGCTTTGGTGTCTCTGGTAGATCCTGGCTGACTGGCGGCTCTGGAAGGTCCTGGCTGGCTGGCGGCTTTGGCAGATCCTGGCTGGCTGGCGGTAGGATCTGGCTGCTCATGGCTGACGGTAGGCTCTGGCTGCTCATGGCTGGCTGGCGACTCTGGCTGCTCATGGCTGGCTGGCGACTCTGGCTGCTCATGGCTGGCTGGCGACTCTGGCTGGCTGGCGACTCTGGCTGCTCCTGGCTGGCTGGCGACTCTGGCTGCTCCTGGCTGGCTGGCGACTCTGGCGGCTCCTGGCTGGCTGGCGGCCCTGGCGGCTCCTGGCTGGCTGGCGGCCCTGGCGGCTCCTGACTGGCTGGCGGCTCTGGCGGCTCGTGACTGACGGACGGCTCAGACGGCGCTGGGCAGACGGACGGCTCAGACGGCGCTGGGCAGACGGACGGCTCAGACGGCGCTGGGCAGACGGACGGCTCAGACAGCGCTGGGCAGACGGACGGCTCAGACAACGCTGGGCAGACGGACGGCTCAGACGGCGCTGGGCAGACGGACGGCTCAGACGGCGCTGGGCAGACGGATGGCTCAGACGGCGCTGGGCAGACGAGCAGTGCAGGCGGCGTTGGGCAGACGGCCGACTCTGACCTGCTGAGGCGCACAGTAGGCCTGGTGCGTGGTGCCGGAACTGGTGGTACCGGACTGGAGACACGCACCTGAAGGCTAGTGCGGGGAGAAGGAACAGGGCATACTGGACCCTGGAGACGCACATTAGGCCTAGTGCGTGGTGCCGGAACTGGTGGTACCGGGCTGGGAACACGCATCTCAGGGCTAGTGCGGGGAGCAGCAACAGGATGCACAGGACTCTGGAGACGCACAGGAGGCTTGGTGCGTGGTGTAGGCACTGGTGGTAATAGGCTGGAGACACGCACCACAGGGCTAGTGCGTGGAGGAGGAACAGGGCTCTGGAGACGCACAGGAAGCCTGGTGCGTGGTGTAGGCACTGGTGGTACTGGGCTGGGGCGGGGAGGTGGAGCCGGAAATACCGGACCGTGCAGGCGTACTGGCTCCCTTGAGCACTGAGCCTGCCCAACCTTACCTGGTTGTATGCTCCCCGTGGCCCGACCAGTGCGGGGAGGTGGAATAACCCGCACTGGGCTGTGTAGGCGAACCGGGGACACCATGCGTAAGGCTGGTGCCATGTATGCCGGCCCGAGGAGACGCACTGGAGGCCAGATGCGTTGGGCCGGCTTCATGACATCCGGCTCAATACTCAGTCTAGCCCTGCCAGTGCGGGGAGGTGGAATAACCTGCACCGGGCTATGCACACGTACAGGAGACACCCTGCGCTCTACCGCATAACACGGTGTCTGCCCGTACTTTCGCGCTCCACGGTAAGCTCGGGGAGTTGGCGCAGGTCTCCTACCTGACTTCGCCACACTCCCTTGTATCCCCCCCCAAGACACTTTTTGGGCTGACTCACAGGCTTCCTACTGCGCCTCCATTCGCCGGTATCCCTCCTCGCACTGTTCCAGAGAATCCCAGGCGGGCTCCGGCAATCGCCCTGGGTCGATCGCCCACCTGTCGATCTCCTCCCACGTAGTATAGTCCAGATCCTGCTCCCATTGCCATAAATCCTGTGTATGTTCCTGCTGCCGCTTGACACGCTGCTTGGTCCCGTTACGGTGGGTAATTCTGTCACGATCGTCTTGATGAGAAAGAGCGGACCAAGGCGCAGCGTGCGAGAAATACATCTTATTTTTATTTTAGAACGATGAACACGAAACGAAACACTTAATACAAACTAACAAAACAACAAACTGACGACCGTGAAGCTATATAAACAAATGGTGCTGACACTGACCACTACACAATGACATAGACAATTACCCACAAACACATAATGCCTATGGCTGCCTTAAATATGGCTCCCAATCAGAGACAAATGAAAGACAGCTGTCTCTGATTGAGAACCACTCAGGCAACCATAGACTTACCTAGACACATTCACTAACCACAACCCCATACACTAAACCCAACACCCCCTTTACCATATAACCACCCAAGACGAGACAAAACACAAACATTCCCCATGTCACACCCTGACCTAACTAAAATAATAAAGAAAACAAAGAATACTAAGGCCAGGGCGTGACACCCCACCAAGATTTACATGCTAAAATCAAGGTACAGCCTACATAGACACTTTTCTTTACAAAATAACCCAATTTAGAAATTCTGGCTGGTAACTATTGACAACCTTCCTGTCCTGCCTGCCTGGTTACTGCCTCACGAGAAAGCGAACACAACTTTTCATGAAAACAAGGTATGCCAATGTGTTAATAAAAAGCAGTTAATAAAATATGTTAAGTCTCCTTCTAAAACTATCTAGAATGACCCACTGTATAGCTAACAAAACTACTAACGTTGTCTTTAGTAGCGTACATGAGGCCTGATCCAGGCCGATTTCAGAAAACCTTTGAATTAGAGAAGAGTGGTTGACAGTGTTGAACGCTTTAGATAAGTCAATGAATAGAGCAGCAGTGTTTCTTCCTATCAAAACCAGTGTGATTTTGGCACTCTTTTTTATTTATTGTAGTCTTAGTAATTTTGACTAAAATATCATGAAGTCACATTTTTATCATTTGAATTATGGTTTAGTATAGTTATTGTCAAAATTATAATTAGCCTATAGTTAACATAAATCACTGACTTCCATGTGCACAAACATACATGGCTTTCTGCATAACTATTCTCTTCCCAACAGCAGAAATATGACAAACAAATATAAGAATATAAACTGAGTGTACAAGACATTTAGGACGCCTTCATAATATTGAGTTGCAGGTAATGTTACTGGTAATGTTAACAGGGTCACATTAAGTTACAAAACATTCTTGAATGTTGCAGATAGAAGTCCCATGAATAGAGCAGACTTTACTCGTTATGCAACATGTCAGAGGCATGTTTGTTCTACATAGCATATTTCTATCTGTACGTTTCAAAACGTGTCGTCCTGCTGAACTCGACCCAAGATGTTAGCCATAGATAGTTAATGAGGTAAAAGGACTGAACAAGGTGTAGCCTAAACTTAATAGTTAACAGTCCAGCTCACAAGCAGGCTAGTTTTAGGCCTGCTTTTAAAATGATGCTCGCCAATGCGCCGATATTATGGATCATATCTTTTGAACGGTAAGGGCTAGAACCAAGCCGTTTTCTCTGAGCAACAGAGGGAGACTTGACTACATTTGGCTATATCGAACCTGGCTATGAAATACAGTGGGAAAAGTGAGAGGGTTGAGCGAGACTAGAAATTCAAAACAGCCTGCTTCTATACTCAATGAAGAGAAACATAGCTAGACTGTTATTTCACAATTTAAATCAATGCTGCTATTGTTTTTAATTTCGTAAAGCAGCTTGTGTTTCTTACCCCGGTACTTTAAAAAACACCCCTTTTCTAATAAAGGGGGACTAGTTACTCCCTAGTACCCTAATTTTAAACCAGTGATGCTCCCGAAATGGTGCTATTCCTTGGTCTGAAGCCTGACTGACGCACATTTAGAATGCATTTCATAGCTAGCAAATATCCAAATTGACAGTTGATTAGAGATTCAAAAATGTTGTCAGACTGGTCCTTGACTAAAAGCCACTTTCATTCTTAATTTGTGTCCAGGAAACAAGCCCTAAATGTCTACATTGACGTGGTGCTGTCACTCCCTGACCGTAGAGAGCTTTTTATGTCTCTATTTTGGTTTCGTCAGGGTGTGATTTGGGTGGGCATTCTATGTTCATTTCCTATGTTTTGTATTTCTTTGTGTTTGGTCGGGTGTGGTTCTCAATCAGAGGAAGCTGTCTATCATTGTTTCTGATTGAGAACCATACTTAGGTAGCTTTTTCCCACATGGTTTTTGTGGGTAGTTATTTTCTGTTTAATGTTTTGCACCTGATAGGACTGTTTCGGTTATTCTCTTTGTTATTTTGTTCTTAGTGTTCAGTTTCAATAAAAAGCACGAACACTTACCACGCTACGCTTTGGTCCACACCTTCTTCAACAGACGACCGTTACAGGTGCTCTGTGTTTCTCTATGTCTATTTGTTTTCCTGCTTATACAGGGTAAGCAAATACCGGCATAAAAAAAACAAATATTCGAAAAGATATAGCTTTTTACACAGTTTAATAAAGTGTTTAAACACATTCTATTTTATAAAATCATCTAGCTGCCACTATTTTTGCAAGTGTCTGAAAACACATCAAACTGTTAAGTTAGGCTAAAGGACTATGCTTAATAATAAACATCATCACAAAAATATATGTTAACGCATTATAACTTTCAGAAACTACAGTAGCCCTAGCCTGTATGAAAATAGAGAAACACATTCATCGTAGTCAAAATTGACCAGCAAAAAAATAAGACAAAAGCTCTTTGCATGTATGACTTGCTGCACCAACCTATAACTTCAGAACTGGCCGCAATATATGTTTTACTGCTGCATGATTTTAAATAGTTTATATAGTTAGGGACAGATACAATATGTATATGTTTTTTTTTTTTTACATAGGCTATTAAATAGACAACAGTCATCATGTTTCCCATTACACCTTGTTTTACGCAAATTTTCGGTGCCTCCTCCGAAAAATACACCAAAACACAGACAATGTCTTATGATTGAATGAGTGTCTTACCTGAAACATGACACCAAAGCAACGGCCATTCCACCGTAATACTTTTCATCATCTTTTGTTTTCAAGTTATCTTTATAATGGAGGCTACATTCCCTTTACGAATCCGTCATTCGGCCAGCGTTGCAAAATTAAGTAACGCCTCGATCACACCGACAGGCTATGGCATTTTGGTACGCCAGAAGTAGGGTGCTATGGGGTAACCAGCCCCCCCCCATAAGAACAATGTCTAACTGCTGACACAAAAAAGCTACGTTTGGGTAAAAATTGGTATGTGAATTGGTATGTGGATGAAGGTCCTGCTTAGGAAAATAAATTATAAATGGAAATAAATGGCTACAGTTTACAATTTTTTGGGTATTTCATGAAATGTTGTTTTTAGAAAAGGGGCCTTTTTTTAAATACCATTAATAACTGCCCTCATCAGTTTAATTTAGAAATGATTTAGTAAATAACACTTCAAAGCTACGTCTAGTGGTCTTATTTGAATTATTTAAATAAAATATTAACTCACCTGCACATTAATCATGGTAAATATTATCTTTAAACAAGTTATCACTCAGTAAACACTTGTATGATGTGTGTACAGGAAAGAGGGGCAGAGAGAGGGGAGAGAAAAGGGGTAGGAAAGCAACAAAAAAGGAAAAACAATTCTCATACTGCCCAAACAGATCCACAGATGACGCAATCTCAAACACACTCCACACTGCCCTTTCCCACCTGGACAAAATGAACACCTATGCGAGAATGCTGTTCATTGACTGCAGCTCAGCGTTCAACACCATAGTGCCCACAAAGCTCATCACTAAGCTAAGAACCCTGGGACTAAACACCTCCCTCTGCAACTGAATCCTGGATTTCACAACGGGCCACCCTCAAGGGGTAAGGTCAGGCAACAACACGTCTGCCACACTGATCCTCAACACCGGGGCCCCTCAGTGGTATGTACTTAGTCTCCTCCTGTACTCCCTGTTCACCCACGACTGCGTAGCCAAACACGACTCCAACACCATCATTAAGTTTGCCCGGGCGACACAACAGTGATAGGCCTGATCATAGACAGAGATGAGACAGCCTATAGGGAGGAGGTCAGAGAACAACAACCTCTCCCTCAATGTGAGCAAGACAAAGGAGCTGATAGTGGACTACAGGAAAAGGAGGGCCAAACTGGCCCCCATTAAGGTGCTGTATTGGAGCGGGTCGAGAGTTTCAAGTTCCTTGGTGTCCACATCACCAACAAACTATCATGGTCCTGTCGTGTCTTTGACTATGCCAGATTGATTGCTATGACATGCTATTCTATAAAATAATTTCTCCGGTATCAATATTACCTGATTGAACTAACCATGTAAATATTAATTAACTAGAGAGGGACACCACGAAATAATATTTATAGAGCTGTTATCTTTCGAATAAACTCTTAAAGATTTTGTAATATTTTACTAAATAACAGTCACATTAATCATCATTTTATTCAGTCTCATCTGAAAGTTGTAAGTCCTTGATTGTCTGCAAGAATCCTGGCTAACAAGTTGAATCAGCAATACAAAATTGGGTTTAATTATTTATTTACTAAATACCTAACTAATCACACAGAATCACACATATACAATTAAATCATAACTTGATCAAATTACGTCATACAGAAAACGGCCCTAGCGGGCAGAATAGATATGACAGCTTGTTACACAAAGGGAAGGGGCGGGATTTTAGTGAAAGAGCGGGAGATTCGGAACAGGGCAAAAGCTGTGCTCTCGTAAATATAGTTTCTTATGCATTCTAAATACCGCCCATTTGACAAGGAAAATGCAATACATATTTACTCTGAGCTGCGCTTCAGTAGGTTGGTGGTAGATGGAAGGCCGTATCGACGACCCGAGTCCTCTGTCCTTTGGAGGATGTCTCTGGTCTCTGGTAGTCACGGGATACTTCGTAGTACCGTTGTGTGTGGAAGACGGGATACTCGGACGGTCCTTCCTAACCTGCGTTTGTAGCAGCTGTTGCCAACTCAACGGCTAGGGGATATCACTTCTGTAGTGAACACGAGTTCAAAGTTCATACCATTCGCAATCAAAGTCCATGCTGATGTTGGCTTCATCTAAAGTGATTATCTGAACCATTCTGACACTGGATCGTCATCCTAGCATACCCGGAACAGGAAGTTACATTTTTGTCACTGCCTTTATATAGTGGAGGTAGAGGGGTGTGTCTGAAAAGTCTATTACCCAGGTCTCTTCACAGGGGCGGGCCCCTGGTTGAGCAGAGGAAAACTTATGAAAGCACAGATCTCTCATTTGGAAGCTAAAATTACATTTCATCTCTTCACAAATAATCTCATATTCAAACATTTGAATTAAACAACAATTCCATGTGAATCCGATACCTCTGACGTTTAGACTTTTCACAGTAGCGTTTATGTCATTCTATCATTGATGAGAATGTGTCAGAGGGCAACCGAACTGACATAATATACCTTAAGTACCACCGCATATGTACAGTTGGTTGGATTACCAGAATATAGTTCATTTACCCCAACTTCTGATGTTACCCAGAATCTCTATGTTAACCCATGGGTTTCCTTATGTCACATCAGTTATAGTGGGGAGAGAGAAAAAGGGGGAAAGAGGTATTTATGACTGTCGTAAACCTACCCCCAACCCAACGTCATGACAGTCCAAACACACTAAGACAGTCGTGAAGAGGGCACAACAAAACCTTTCCCCAATCAGGAGACTGAAAAGATTTGGCATGGGTCCACAGATCCTCAAAAAGTTCTACAGCTGCACCATTGAGAGCTTCCTGACCGGTTGCATCACCTCCTAGTATGGCAACTGCTCGGCATCTGACCTTAAGGCGCTACAGAGGGTAGTGCGTACGGCCCAGTACATCACTGGGGCCAACTTCCTGCCATCCAGGACCGATATAATAGGCGGTGTCAGAGGAAACCCCATAAAATTGTCAGAGACTCCAGTCACCCAAGTCATAGACAGTTTTCTCTGCTACCGCACGGCAAACGGTACCGGAGCGCCAATTCTAGGACCAAAAGGCTCTTTAACAGCTTCTACCCCCAAGCCATAAGACTGCTGAACAATAATCAAATGGCCACTGGACTATTTACATTGACCCCCCCCCTCCCAATTTGTTTTGTACACTGCTGCTACTCTCTGTTTATCTATGCATAGTCACTTCACTCCTACCTACATGTGCAAATTACTTCAACTAACCTGTACCCCCGCACACTGACTCAGTACCTTTACCCCCTGTATATAGCCTCGTTACTCCTTATTATTTTTTACTTTCGTTTATTTGGTAAATATTTTCTTAACTCTTCTTGAACTGCACTGTTGGTTTAGGGCTGTAAGTAAGCATTTCACAGTAAGGTCTACACTTGTTGTATTCGGCGCATGTAACAAATCAAGTTTGAATTGATTTGATTTGATTGTGAACACACATCTAGAACTATTCCTAAAGCTAGTGGGAGGAACCATGAAGTCAAGCTTTGAAAGTCCACAAACCTTTATTTTAAAAGACTATGTGAAGATCAAAGGTATCACGATATACCATATGTGCTGTGTTGCTTCTCATTGTGCAACCCAACCATATCATATGCGCAAAACTGGTTGCAATGACATCAGGCCGGGTATCAAACTCAGGTGGTCTGTGCAACTCAAGACCTCATTAACCCACTGACACAGAGCTAAAGCCTACAGTTGTAGCCACGAGGGCTGCATAGTGAATGTCAACTTGCACTCTTTAGATGAAGTACAAATAAAGGAAGGTAAATATATGGCTAGGGAGGATGTGACTAACTGACAGAGATACACAGATGCTCAACCACACAGGAGTCATTTGTTAACACAGTATGCGTACTAACTGTGTCTGTGCTTGCAGTCTTTTTGGCGCCAGAGAAGTCAAGCTATTCAGTAATCATTGTTAGGGTGTGTGCGTGTGTGCCTTCTGCTTTTTTAATATTTAGAGAAGTATATCAGACAGGTTAAAATAAATCAACTGTCTGACAAAGCAGAGAAGGTGACACTTTATTTGACCTGCATCCTATGTTCAAAGATGTCTGAAGAAGGCCCTAAAAATCATCAAAGACTGCAGCCACCCCAGTCATGGACTGTTCTCTCCGCCTCCAACCTACAACTCCCGTACGGGCTCGGGAGAGACGATGGTCGAAAGCCATGCGTCCTCCGAAACACAACCCAACCAAGGGAGCTGCTGCTTCTTAACACAGCGCGCCTCTAACCCGGAAGCCAGCCGCACCTATGTGTCGGAGGAAACACCGTGCACCTGGCTCCCTTGGTTAGCAAGCAATGTGCCCGGCCCGCCACAGGAGTCTCTGGTGCGCGATGAGACAAGGATATCCCTACCGGCCAAACCCTCCCTAACCCGGACGACGCTAGGCCAAATGTGCGTCGCCCCACGGACCTCCCGGTCGCGGCCGGCTGCGACAGAGCCAGGGCGCGAACCCAGAGTCTCTGGTGGCGCAGCTATCGCTGCGATGCAGTGCCTTAGACCACTGCGCCACCCGGGAGGCCCCGTGCCATCTATTTTAATTATGTCATGTTTTTAACAGGGAAGAAGATGTTTTGCAGTGGGTGGCATCACAAGTGCAACATACAAAGACCTTCAACATTTGTGTGTCGAGGGACAACATGGTGGAGAGAAGTCTGAAGGCATATTGCAGCAGAATGCTGTGGTAGCCATTCTGGTTAAGTGTGGTTTGAAGTCTAAATAAATCACTGACTGTGTCACCAGAAAAGCAGTTTCATCATAGCGCTTGATGGTTTTTATGACTGCACTTTAAGAAACATTAAAAGTTCTCAACATTTTCCATATTGAATGACCTTCATGTCTTAAAGTAATGATGGAATGTCATTTCACTTTGCTTATTTGCGTTGTTCATGCCATAATATGGACTTTTACCAATTAGGGCTATCTTCTGTATACCATCCTTACCTTGTCACAACACAACTGATTGGATCCAATGCATTAAGAAATTACCCAAATTAACTTTTAACAAGGCACACCTGTTAATTGAAAAGTATTCCAGGTGACTACCTCCTGAAGCTGGTTGAGAGAATGCCAAGAGTGTGCAAAGCTTTCATCAAGGCATAGGGTGGCTACTTTAAAGAATCTCAAATATAAAATATATTTTGATTTGTTTATCACTTTTTTGATGATTACATACATGTTATTTCATAGTTTTGATGTCTTCGCTATTATTCTACAATGTAGAAAATAGTAAAAATACAGAAAAACCCTTGAATGAGTAGATGTGTCCAAACGTTTGACTGGTACTGTATATCCTGTAGGCCTAGGGTTTCATTCATGCTTTGGATCTGAAGGCACTGTGTAACGTCCTGACCAGAGTTCTTATGTGTTTTGCTTGTTTAGTGTTGGTCAGGACGTGAGCTGGGTGGGAATTCTATGTTTTGTGTCTAGTTCGTCTGTTTCTGTGTCCAGCCTAATATGGTTCTCAATCAGAGGCAGCTGTCAATCGTTGTCCCTGATTGAGAATCATATATAGGTGGCTTGTTTTGTGTTGGGATTTTGTGGGTGGTTGTTTCCTGTCTCTGTGTTTGTGTTCTGCACCAGATAGGACTGTTTCGGTTTGCCACATTTTGTTATTTTGTTCGTTGTAAGTGTTCACTGTTTTCGTTTAATTAAACATGTTGAGCACTGGCTACGCTGCGTGTTGGTCCGATTCCTGTTTCACCCCCTCTTCTAGTGAAGAGAGGGAAGGCTGCCGTTACACACTGTGTGTTATGTACTGTACCTGTTTCCCACACACAACTCCACACTACACAACAAAGACGAGAGGCATGGAGGATGATAGTGTCCTGTTTCCCAGGAATCTTTGCAGTGTTATTCACCATAGGGAGAGTCCAACAAAGGTAAGATATACTGTATTTACTGTAACACATTTCATTTATCTTGTACGTGTCCCTCAAAAATAGCTGTTTTTGTCTAACCCATTCTGTGTGCATTAATTTTCTCACTTCATATTCTCCAGAGAATATTTGAGAGCAAAGTTAGCGAGAGAAAGTAGGGGGGTTGAAATTGAAGACCAGTGGGATAGTAACACAACACTGCTAGGAACAGTCTTTGGAATGATTTAAGGCTGGGCTGCTGGTGACTGAACAAAGGAAACATCTGCATTAGGAATGATTCCTTTGGGAGGAGCAGCCAGATTGTGGGAGGGGTGGGGGGCCTGTGGGGAACCAGAGATCTATCTGTGTGGAGCCGTTGTCTAACTCACCCAGGTGAAACCTTTACTAGATGATTGTACTTGCTAACGGTGGGTGGGATAAACAAGCTGTGTGGGGGGTTAAAACGTTCCTTGGCAAAGAGCTCATCAACTGCTTTAACGTTTAAATTAATAATTTACCCTGTCCACAATCAGACATACAGCGCTGAATGTATCGCCAGTATCATATTTGCATATAACTGTACCGGTCTCTGACTCTCTCATTCCCTTCATAAGTTAACCTGGTGTGTGTTGCAATACACTAAAAGTAGCATTGTGTATTATTGTTTAGCTGTAATATGACTTGACATACAGTAGAATCAACTGTTGTAAATCCTAAAGACACTTTGAAAACATTTTTTTCCCCAAGTGCTATTCAGAAGGTTGTTGGGGTTGATCTAATGTGTTAACATTGAATAGGATATGAAGGTGTTTTGAAATTGGATGGGTCAGTTGCTGTCATTTTCACTTGCTTATATGGGAGATGTGGTACCTCCCTCTATCTCTGAACAGCTTCTCTCAAGCAAGAGCGCTGACACCACAAACCATGCTCTCAGTCCCCTGCACCTACAATTAGCAGACATAGAGTATCACAATCATTCCAAAATAATCTCCATCAGCCAAGTTTTCAGGGGAGCATAGTCCTCCATAGCTCATTGGTAGAGCGTGGCCCTTACAACCCCAGGACAGTGGGTCTGATTCCCGGCAACACCACCACATAAAATGTATGCACACATGACTGTAAGTCACTTTGGAAAGAAAGTCTTAAATTACACAATGCTTTTACAATGTATACTCAATAGACATTCTAGCTGCATGCTGAAATTTTTACATTATATGGCCCCTCTCAGAGGGGGGTAGAGAGAGACGTTGCTATGTGGAGACACAATCATGATCATAAAGAATGCATTAACTATTGGAAAACATTTTAAAGTGCTTGAGTCGTGAGGTGATAATGGTTGGCCAGGCTTAGCCGGAACTGGAAAGTGTGGTTGCCATGCCCCGACAGGAGGGCAAGAGAGATGGGGTCTTAGTGTTTGAGATGTGTTCAGGTTTAAAATTCTCTTCCTCTTGCTGTGAAGTTCACAACCACAAGCTCCACAAAGATTAAATGCTCATAAGATCATTTTTAGGTTTCTGTATAAACCCTTTGTGACATCTGCTGATGTAAAATGGGTGTCAGGACCCGGTTACGAACTCGGGTCTCCGGTGTGAGAAACAGTCACTTAGTAAACTGAGCCACTAATAGTCGGCAGAACCCAGAAGATGAGGCAGACACAGCAGTACTAGAGACAGTGGTTTAATAAAGTAAAAAGGAAAAGATCTTCAGGCAAAAAATATAAATACACAATGTCAAAAGTAATTCCAAGAGAAAAAATGTATAACCTCCAAGACACAAGGAAAAATCCACAAAGTGGTAAGAACAGCAGGGAAAAAACAAACCTCAAAAGAATAATCAAAAATAAACAAGAACAAAACCAGAGTACCTCAAGAAAATCCAACTAGAGAAACAAATGTTCACAGCATGGCTGGGGCTGGGTGCTAACATACAAACACAGAGCAAAGAACTGAGGAACACTAAGGGTTTAAATACTTTCAAGGGAAATGAGGCACAGGTGCAATAACTGGAACAAGGGAAAAAACAAAAGGGTCAAAAAAGCACAATGGGGGCATCTAGTGACCAAAACCTGAACAATCCTGGCCAAATCCTGACAATGGGCTTTATAAATCAATTTGATTGATTGAAGATACAAGGGATATGAAGATGATAACTTGTGTTAATTTCTGTTTATAGAGATGTGTAGTTAGGGTCTCGATCTCTAAGCTATACAGGATGTGGTGGGGCTGCAAGGAAACAGAGATTATAGAAAGCGGGGGCACCATCTCTGACTGACATCCTCAACCACACGGCCAAGGTGACAAGCACTAAAAACCTGTTCAAACTAGATTAATTGAAGGTGTTAAAATGTGGGATTCAGAGTAGGGCTAATGCCAAATAAAGTAGTGTTAATTGTATAGAATTTGACCTTTTGAGGATATGGTAAGAGCTTTATTTGTCTCTTCCCCACGGTGGAGTCTTAGCAAAGATTAGGGACGGCTGCTGTGAGAAACTACACTGTAAAAATAGAAAGTCTCAAAACAGCATGGTTGTGTAATGAAACCATGAAAAGTAGTGTTCCTAATCAAAAATCAAATCAAATACTATTGATAGCATACACATATGTTGCAGATGTTAACGCACGTGCAGTGAAATGCTTATGTTTCTAGCCCCAACAGAGCAGTAGTGTAGGTAGCCTGGCGGTTTGGAGCGTTGGGCCAGTAACCAAAAGGTACAAATCTGTTGTTCTGCCCTCTAGCAAGGCAATTAACCCTAATTGCTCCAGGGTCGCCGTCAATATTGGCTGATCCCTGGCTGTGACCCCCCTCTCTGAGAGTGCCTCAGGGTGAGTGGGATATGCAACAAAACACATTTCCATTACACACCTCACACTTGTACAGGTTACCCACTTGTACATACAGTGTAACATGACTATATACGTAGCCCCTAATTATAACAATACACACAAGTCCCAAATATAAATTAATTAAGAATTAGCAGTCATATCAAGTAATGCAGAGCCTGTGGTCTAGAAGACAGCAGTCATGTACACGGCTTAGATGCTTCACCCCTTCCCCACTGAAGACCTGGGTAATTATGGGGTATGGGGAGTGATTCTCCCCGTACCCCATAAATATCACTCCAGGAAGCAGAAGGGTGGGGGGGTGTTTCATGATTAACAACTCATGTGTAATTCTAGGAACATACAGGAACTCAAGTCATTTTGTTCACACGACCTAGAATACCTCACAATGAAATGCCGACCATATTATCTCCTAAAAGAATTCTCCTCAGTCATCGCCACGGCCATTTTACATCCCACCTCAAGCCGAAACCTTGACGGCCCTCAAAGAACTTCACTGGACTTTATGCAAACTGGAAACAACATATCCTGAGGCTGCATTTACTGTAGCTGAGGATTTTAACAAAGAAAATCTGAGGACTAGGCTGCCAAAATTCTATCAACATATTGATTGTCCTACTTGTGCTACTAAGACTCTAGACCATTGCTATTCAAACTTCCGGGATGCTTACAATGCCCTCCCCTGCCCTCCTTCGGCAAATGTGACAATGATGCCATCTTGCTCCTCCCATCCCATAGGCAGAAACTCAAACAGGAAGTGCCTGTGCTTCGTACTATTCAACACTGGTCTGACCAATCGGAATCCATGCTTCAGGATTGTTTTGATCTCGTGGACTGGGATACAGTTGAAGTCGGAAGTTTACATACACTTAGATTGGAGTCATTAAAAATAGTTTTTCAACCACTCCACAGATTTCTAGTTAACAAACAATAGTTTAGGCATGACACGTAATTTTTCCAACAATTGTTAACAGACAGATTTTTTTCACATATAATTCACTGTATCACAATTCCAGTGAATCAGAAGTTTGCATACACTAAGTTGACTGTGCCTTTAAACAGCTTGGAAAATTCCAGATAATGATGTCATGGCTTTAGAAGCTTCTGGTAGGCTAATTGACATAATTTGAGTCAATTGGACGTGTACCTGTGGATGTATTTCAAGGCCTACCTTCAAACTCAGTGCCTCTTTGCTTGACATCATGGGAAATCAGCCACGCAGCCGTCATACCGCTCAAGGAAGACACGAGTTCTGTCTCCTCGAGATGAACGTACTTTGGTGCGAAAGTGCAAATCAATCCCATAACAACAGCAAAGGACCTTGTGAAGATGCTGGAGGAAACAGTTACAAAAGTATCTATATCCACAGTAAAACAAGTCCTATATCGAGATAACCTGAAAGGCCGTTCAGCAAGGAAGAAGCCACTGCTCCAAAACCGCCATAAAAAAGCCAGACTACGGTTTGCAACTGCACATGGGGACAAAGATCGTACTTTTTGGTTAAATGTCCTCTGGTCTGATGAAACAAAAATAGAACTGTTTGGCCATAATGCCCATTGTTATGTTTGGAGGGAAAAGGGGGAGGGTTGCAAACCGAAGAACACCATCCCAACCGTGAAGCACGGGGGTGGCAGCATCATGTTGTGGGGGTGCTTTGCTGCAGGAGGGACTGGTGCACTTCACAAAATAGATGGCATCATGAGGCAGGAAAATTATGATGATATATTGAAACAACATCTCAAGACATCAGTCAGGAAGTTAAAGCTTGGTCGCAAATGGGTCTTCCAAATGGACAATGACCCCAAGCATACTTCCAAAGTTGTGGCAAAATGGCTTAAGGACAACAAAGTCAAGGTATTGGAGTGGCCATCACAAAGCCCTGACCTCAATCCTATAGAAAATGTGTGGGCAGAACTGAAAAAGCGTGTGCGAGCAAGGAGACCTACAAACCTGACTCAGTTACACCAGCTCTGTCAAGGGGAATGGGCCAAAATTCACCCAACTTATTGTGCGAAGTTTGTGGAAGGCTACCCAAAACGTTTGACCCAAGTTAAACAATTTAAAGGCCATGCTACCAAATATTAATTGAGTGTATGTAAACTTCTGACCCACTGGGAATGTGATGAAAGAAATAAAAGCTGAAATAAATCATTCTCTCTACTATTATTATGACATTTCACATTCTTAAAATAAAGTGGTGATCCTAACTGACCTAATCATTTTTACTAGAATTAAATGTCAGGAATTGTGAAAAACTGAGTTTAAATGTATTTGGCTAAGGTGTATGTAAACTTCAGACTTCAACTGTATATAGTAGATTCACACATGACAGATGTCATTTGGTAATTATTGTGGATGGTTTGATTTTCTTTATTGTGAGGACTGCGTTATATTGTTCAAAAGCAAAGGCAATGCCTCCGCAGTTAACACACAAATGTTATTGATATACTTTAATTCATTAACATCTCAGGTGCAATGCTGGTATTATTATTTATGAACTATGTTTGTATATTCACATTTACACAATTGGTATACAGACAGCAAAAAGAGAATGACAGTTTACAGTTTTAAATGTGCCGACACCAGTGTAGCTATGGAATCATATTTATGTGGGACAAATACAGGCCATAAATAAAGTAGCTACACCATCAAATATCTAATGAAGGGTTGATGTGCTACATAGATAGGGGTAATCATTAAATGGTCCATCATAATTAACGAAATGAGCTAAATTAACAGCTACAATTTAGCCCAGCCTTAAATATTGCGAAAAGCTATAAAATGTCACTCAAGATCAAACAACAAATCAAGATCAATCCCTCACAAATGTTTCAATACAACATACATGAAAAAATGTATCTATGGACCTTTTGTGTCTAAAGGAGCCTAACAGCGATTGGTTCTATGGAGTAGGTGGCTTTATCTCAAACGCCTGCTCTTTTTATATTATGTACACAGCTGCTATCCACCGGCAAGCTAAACAATGACCAGCTATAAAAAGATACAGGGGAGGAACCTACATTGAAACAACAGAACAGACAGTACTGAAAAGAAGCTTTGGCACAGCAATAGCAGAGCAAACACACTAGTGAATTGGATTAAAATATATGTTCCATTTGTTTTAACCTATACATTGGGATATGGGACAAAAGGCACTTGAAAAGAAGGATTATCCTGATCCTGCTATTTACTCAATGCATAGCTATTGAATTGGTCCGTATCAGTGGATGTCATCGAGGCCCCTATTTGACAGAATAAGAATGACCTACAAAGAAAGCTTGAAATTATAACAACAGTGCAAAAGTTCCAGGGGAATGTTCTCCCATAACAATTGTGCCTCTAAAAGGTTTTCTGGGTGAATATTTTTTAACTTTCATTTATGAAATACCGTCCTCTCCAGGATATGAGTTATCATGTCGGCCTCTCAGCATGAAGGAGCAAAATGGAAAGTCACTGTGTCAACATCCCCGCTGGCAACGCTGCGATGTAACTGGAGTGTATAGTAAACTGATGTCAGTTCAGGGTTGTCTCTAAGCCATTTCAGTTCTTGTATACCTGTTCGCTCCTCCTAGGCAAGAAGAGGTAGGGAGGTAGGGGAGGGAAGGACGGAGAGCGACAGGGAAATCGTTACAACACTGTATATATACATAATATGACATTTGAAATGTCTTTATTCTTTTGGAGCTTCTGTGAGCGTAATGTTTACTGTTAATTTTATTGTTTATTTCACTTTTGTTTACTATCTACTTCACTTGATTTGGCAATGTTAAAGTATATTTCCCATGCAAATAAAGCTCTTAAATTGAATTGAATTGAGAGGGGAGATAAAAGGGGTAGTAAAGCAACAAAAAACAAATATCTTAGGGCTCTTTATTATTAGAAACTTTGTGCCAGAGGAAGGAAACAGAACAGGAAACTGATCAAATGCATTGTTATATACTATATGTGCTGTGTGGCTTCTCATTGTGCAACCCAACCATTTCATATGGGCAAAACTGGTTGCAATGACATCAGGCCTGGTATCAAACTCAGGTGGTCTGTGAAACTCAAGACCACATTAACCCACTGGCAGCGAGCTAAAGCCTACAGTTGTAGCCATGCGGGCTGCTAAAGCTGCTGTATTGTCAATCAGCCTGTAACATTTTTACTAACCTTATTATCTGTTCGTTTTTTAGGAGTTATCGATGCATAATCAATGTCAACTTGCACTCTTTCGGGTGAATCTGAGGAGCCAAATAAAGTAAAGTAAATATAGGCCTAAGGTGAGGTGTGACTAACTGACAGAGGCATACAAACACTCACCCCCCAGGACAGGTGCTGTAAACACTCAGGACTCATTTGTTACTATGTGTCTCTGCGCTTGCAGCCTTTTTGGTGTCAGATAAGCCATGCTATTCAAGTGATCATTGTCAAGAGTGTGTGTGCCTTCTGCTTTTTCAACATTTAGAAGTTGTCTGGAACTATGGCACTTTCTGACCAAGCAGAGGAAGTGTAGAATATATATTACCTGCATCCTGTGTTCAAGCAAACATTTGCTACCTTTTCCAAAACACTACCCTTGATTGCAAAAAAAACAGTAACAAAAAACAAAGCTAAGCATGTTTTGACTTTGGGGAGTGACCTCACACCTCTCAAAGATAAATACCTGCCTTGTGAGTGTTCATTTCCCCTCTTCTTTAGATAGATTGCAAGTCCAACCAGCCCCGAGGCAACCAAAACGCAGATTACAGCAATAATAAGTAAACCCAGAGTCATCCCATCACTGTCTGAAATAAAACACAAGGACATTATTTTTGTAAAATATGTTTTGAATGAACTACACTTCACTTTCACTTGGTAATTGTTATTTCCTGGGTGGATTTAATTCAAAATGTGTCTTACCTGCATCATTCGCATGACCATCTTCACTGCAACATTTTGGGACAGGAACTGTCTCATTGCTGACAGGGTTGGCAGCCACACAGCTGTAGGTGGAGTTGTAGTTCTTTCCCTCTACCTCCAAACGGAGAGATAGATCAGTGGTGAGATCAGGACTGCTGGTCTGGTTTAGTATTTCCTCTCCTCTGTACAAGGTCAAGGTCACCTCTTTTTCGTTGTCCACAGAACACAGCACACTACAGGAGCTGCTGTCACACTCTGTCACCTGAGGTTTGGAAACAACATCTGGAAGAAAAAATACAAATAAATTGAAATTGGAACCTATATTAAATGTGTTCGTAATATACAGCACACACACACGCACGCACACACACACGCACGCACACACACACACACGCACACAAACACTTACTGTATACAGTGAGCTCCAATGTTTTTAGTTTTTTTCCTTCATCTGTTATCTCCACAGTATAAACTCCAGCATCATCTATCTGAAGGTCTGACAGAGTGAAGTATCTTGTAACATTGTTCAAGTGGAGGCGGTTTTCAAATCTCTTCACAAGGGTGATATTGCCTCGTTTACCAGGGTACACATTTGCAATAGTGCTAAGTTCTCCATAAAGTAAATTGCCAGACTTGATCACCCTCTCTGGAAAAGAGAAAGACTGTCCCACGATGCCTTTCACCTGCTGAATCTCAGACTGGACTGTTTGCTGGGAAGCACAGAGTACTGTGGAAAGAGAGACTCAAAATCAACACAATGACTGCAGTCACACACTACATCTCACAATACCTGGATAAGTGTTTAACATGTCAGTAACTGCATCCATATGATATTGTGATCTGATGTCAGACGGCACTGAAGATGACAATGACATTCAATCATTAGTTAATGTTTTCTGCACGTCTATAATGTAGTCGTCTGGAATGACACTACTGTGAGTATCACAGTCCTTCTTAGTTATTTACAGGCCAAATGTGATGGTTGGGGTCAGGAAATAATTGTTAGGACTAATAGTTGAATATTTTGTCAGAAATTAAGTTGACATGGAAATGCATTCTCTGAGTGAGGGAAGTTCTTCCCCAATTGACTGTTGTTTTTTTCCCCCAAATAAAAGTCAAGGATATCACTGAAAAAGCACATGACTTTACAGAGATATTTCATTACCAAGTAACATAACTTTCCACTACAGCCTCTTAAACAGCCTAGATTGTATGCTTTGAATTTCAGGGTCAGAGGAACATTGCAACATGACAGAGTACTAATGTAGGCATTTGACTATGTGTTATTTGTTGATATAAGGTTGTGTTGAGAACACAGAAACAGAGATAAGGAGCATGATGGTTGTCCTACTAGCAGTAGGAAAGAGACTGGAATTCTGTACATATGGACACTGCAAAAATATTCAGATTATAAGCATCTGTAGCCTGTAGAAAAGTGTTTGCTACATTACTCAAATGTAATTATCTAGACTGAAGTAACGTACAGTTGAAGTCGGAAGTTAACATACAACTTAGCCAAATACATTTAAACTCAGTTTCACGTTTCCTGACATTTAATCCTAGTAAAAATTCCCTGTCTTAAGTCAGTTAGGATCACCACTTTATTTTAAGAATGTGAAATGTCAGAATAATAGTAGAGAGTGATTTATTTCAGCTTTTATTTCTTTCATCAAAATCCCAGTGGGTCAGAAGTTTACATACACTCAATTCGTATTTGGTAGCATGGCCTTTAAATTGTTTAACTCGGGTCAAACGTTTTGGGTAGCCTTCCACAAGCTTCCCACAATAAGTTGGGTGATTTTTGCCCCATTCCTCCTGACAGAGCTGGTGTAATTGAGTCAGGTGTGTAAGGCCTCCTTACTCGCACACGCTTTTTCAGTTCTGCCCACACATTTTCTATAGGATGAGGTCAGGGCTTTGTGATGGTCACTCCAATACCTCAACTTTGTTGTCCTTAAGTAATTTTGCCACAAATTTGGAAGTATGCTTGGGGTCATTGTCCATTTGGAAGACCCATTTGCGACCAAGCTTTAACTTCCTGACTGATGTCTTGAGATGTTGCTTCAATATATCCACATAATTTTCCTGTCTCATGATGCCATCTATTTTGTGAAGTGCACCAGTCCCTCCTGCAGCAAAGCACCCCCACAACATGATTCTGCCACCCCCGTGCTTCACGGTTGGGATGGTGTTCTTCGGTTTGCAACCCTCCCCCTTTTCCCTCCAAACATAACCATGGTCATTATGGCCAAACAGTTCTATTTTTGTTTCATCAGACCAGAGGACATTTCTCCAAAAAGTTTGTTCTTTGTCCCCATGTGTAGTTGCTTTTTTACAGCGGTTTTGGTACAGTGGCTTCTTCCTTGCTGAGCGACCTTTTAGGTTATGTTGATATAGGACTCGTTTTACTGTGGATATAGATACTTTTGTACATGTTTCTTCCAACATTTTCACAAGGTCCATTGCTGCTGTTCTGTAATTGATTTGCACTTTACGCACCAAAGTACGTTCATCTCTAGGAGACAGAACGCGTCTCCTTCCTGAGCGGTATGACGGCTGAGTGGTCCCATGGTGTTTATACTTGCGTACTATTGTTTGTACAGTTAAACGTGGTACCTTCAGGCATTTGGAAATTGCTCCCAAGGATGAACCAGACTTGTAGAGGTCTACAATTTTTTCTGAGGTCTTGGCTGATTTTTTTTTTCTCCTCATGATGTCAAGCATAGAGGCACTGCGTTTGAAGGTAGGCCTTGAAATACATCCACAGGTACACCTCCAATTGACTCAAATGATGTCAATTAGCCTATGAGAAGCTTCTAAAGCCATGACATCATTTTCTGGAATTTTCCATGCTGTTTAAAGGCACAGTCAACTATGTAAACTTCTGACCCCCTGGAATTGTGATATAGTGAACTTTAAGTAAAATAATCTGTCTGTAAACAATTGTTGTAAAAATTACTTGAGTCATGCACAAAGTAGATGTTCTAACCGACTTGCCAAAACTATAGTTTGTTAACAAGAAATTTGTGGAGTGGTTGAAAAATGTGTTTTAATGACTTCAACCTAAGTTTATGTAAACTTCCGACTTCAACTGTATGTTTGTCAATGGAATATGACAGAGATTTTCAAAACAACAGTTATGAGTTATTGAGTTATTGTTCCAAGTTCCATGAGCATCTGGTAAAATTATGAGCTCCTAATATCTAGTATTAGATATCATATTTCAAATGATTTCGAGGAATATAACATTTGAGTTAAAAATACCTCTACAGGATCGGTGTCCCCCCACGGGACGGTTGAGCTAATGTAGGCTAATGTGATTAGGATGAGGTTGTAAGTAAAAAGAACATTTCCCAGGACAAAGACATATCTGCTATGGGCAGAAAGCTTCAATTCTTATTAATCTAACTGCACTGTCCAATTTACAGTAGCTATTATAGTGAAGGAATACCATGCTATTGTTTGGGGAGCGTGCACAGTTATGAACTTGAAAATGTATTAATTAACCAATTAGGCACATTTGGGCAGTCAACAGAAAGGCAATGGTTAATTGGATTAGTCTAACACTTTGCACATACACTGCCGCCATCTAGTGGCCAAAATGACATGGAATAGTACATTGTGAAAAAACACCTTTTTTTTCTTTGTGTCATCTTTTACAAGATCTAATGTGTTATATTCTCCTACATTCATTTCACATTTCCACAAACTTCAAAGTGTTTCCTTTCAAATGGTATCAATAATATGCATATCCTTGCTTCAGGTCCTGAGCCACAGGCAGTTAGATTTGTGTGTCATTTTAGGCTGAAATAGAAAAAAAGGGTCCTTATCCTTATTAAGATAAAGGAAGAAGGACTAAGAATATAATATCAGAAGAAAAGAATACATCAGAAGACAACTTTTATCCTGATAACTCACCTGGATAGCTAACAAGCTACAGTAACAGTTGTTTACACGTTGCTAGGGAGTTGCTAAGAGTTCATCTGCTGCATCCCTAGTTATAAATGATGTGGTTAATTGTGTGGAAAAAAGGCAAGGTTGAGATGCCCTCTTCATTGACCTGTCAAAGGCTTTTGATACTGTTGATCACTCACTGCTAATTCAGAGGCTTTCCTCAATTGGCTTAGACCAGTAACTGTAACTATTTATACAATTAATTGACAGATCAATGTGCATCTACTGATGGTGTTAAATCAGGTTTCCTCGATATTACGAAAGGTGTCCCGCATGGGGTCGATTTTGGGTCCTGTACTTTTTACTGTTTACATTAACAAAATCGACTTGTCTGTAAAAAATTGTAACCCGCACTTGTATGCCGATGATACTGTTGAGTATGTTATTGCCCCCATGGTTGACAAGCTCTATCTGAACTACAATCTGCCTTCATTGTATTACAGAAAAACTTTATTGACCTGAAATGAGTACTGAATGCAGGTACAAAGTATATGTTGTTCTCTAGAGCGCATAAAAATAACTCTGATAATTTAAGCATATGTACTTTGGATGGTGTCCATATTGAGTGTGTCCCTGCTTGCAAGTATTTGATAGATAGATGAAAAACCTTCTTTTAAAAAGCATATTGATAAGCTCATTAAGAAGCCAAAATTCGCTATTCACTCGACGTTCCTATCGGTCCTAGAC
Organism: Salvelinus alpinus; assembly: GCF_045679555.1. Taxonomy (NCBI): domain Eukaryota; kingdom Metazoa; phylum Chordata; class Actinopteri; order Salmoniformes; family Salmonidae; genus Salvelinus; species Salvelinus alpinus. The sequence goes on from NC_092091.1 coordinate 56,167,378, forward strand.
TATGGCGACATCAAATCAAATTGTATTGGTCACATACACGTGATTAGCAGATGTTATTGCGGGTGTAGCAAAATGCAGCTGCTACTTCATTAAAGCCGTTAGATGCAGTTTATCGTAGCCCACTGTGCTTTATTACGGGCAACAGTTGTAGCACTCATCAATGCACTTGTATTTGTATTTATTATGGATCCCCATTAGCTGCTGCCAAGGCAGGAGCTACTCTTCCTGGGGTCCGTCAAAATTAAGGCAGTTACACAATTTAAAAAACATTACAGAATTCACAACACACTAAGTGTGTGCCCTCAGGACCATACTCCACTACCACATATCTACAACGCAAAATCTGTGTGAACGTGTGTGTATAGTGTGTATGTTATCATGTGTGTGTATGCATGTGTCTGTGCCTATGTTTGTGTTACCTCACAGTCCCCGCTGTTCCATAAGTTGTATTTTACCTGCTTTTTAAATCTGATTCTACTGCTTGCATCAGTTACCTGACGAGGAATGGAGTTCCATGATGGCTTTCTGTAGTACTGTGCGCCTCCCATAGTCTGTTATGGACTTGGGGACTGTGAAGAGACATCTGGTGGCATGTCTTGTGGGGTATGCATGGGTGTCCGAGCTGTGTACTAGAATTTTAAACAGACAGCTCGGTACCTTCAGCTTGTCAACACCTCTTACAAAAACAAGTGATGACGAAGTCTTTCTCTCTTCCACTTTGAGCCATGAGAGATTGACATGCATGCCATTAATGTTAGCTCTCCGTGTATTTTTAAGGGCCAGCCATGCTGCCCTGTTTGAGACAACTGCAATTTTCCCAAGTCCGTCTTTGTGTCACCTGACCACACAACTGAACAGTAGTCCATGTGCGACAAAACCAGGGCCTGTAGGACCTGCCTTGTTGATAGTGTTGTTAAGAAGGCAGAGCAGCGCTTTATTATGGACAGACTTCTCTCCATCTTAGCTGCTGTTGTATCAATATGTTTTGACCATGACAGTTTACAATCCAGGGTTACTCCAAGCAGTTTATTCACCTTTTTGGTTAAGTGAATGATTTGTCCCAAATACAATACTTTAGTTTGGAAATATTTAGGACTAACTTATTCTTTGCTACCCATTCCAAAACTAACTGCAGCTCTTTGTTGGCTGTTGCAGTCATTTCAGTCGCTGTAGTAGCTGACATATATAGTGTTGGGTCATCCACTTTACTCTTTGTTTCATAGTATAGTTTATTTTTATTTAGCTTAGTCATTTGATTTCTTAATTTGCAGTACGTTTGCCAATCAGTTGGGCTGCCAGACTTATTTGCCATACCTTTTGCCTCATCCCTCTCAACCATACAATGTTTAAATTTCTCATCAATCCATGTCGATTTAACAGTTTTTACAGTCATTTTCTTAATGGGAGCGTGCTTATTAGTAACTGGAATAAGTATTTTCATAAATGTGTCAAGTGCAGCGTCTGGTTGCTCCTCATTACACACCACGGACCAGCAAATATTCTTTACATCATCAACATATGAATCAATACAAAACTTATTGTGTGACCTCTTATACACTATATTAGGCCCATCCTTTGGAACTTTGGTTTTTCAGAAAGTTTGTTGGCCCTCTATGATGTCACGTGGATTGCCATATTGCTATGTTTTCATTTATAAAGCCCTTTACAAAAAGTCCCGCTGTACAGAGATTCCCTGTGTTACGATCTGTTGTCTACCTCAACAGCAAGGGTTTCATTAAATCGGCCAAGGCACTATATTTGATTTATTACACATTTAAATAAACATGACTCATTTGACGATGTTCAAGTTCAACTTAAATTCATTGTCCCACAGCGTCAGACCTCAAAAAAAATTTGGTCTCTGGCTTGCATAGCACAGGTGGTGGTCACCTACATCCACTGTAGTAGACTAGGCCTAATATAGTCTAGCCTACGAATGGTGGATTAATAGCCCAGCCTATGAATTAACTTTTTTGCATAAACATTGTGATTGGAGGATAGCTGTGAGTTGTTATAGAATCAGGATCAAATCCTCAGATTTCCTCAAGCTCATTAATGAAAGAATGTTCATACTTGAAGATTGACAAAAGGCAAGTCCTTTTGGCAAAGACAAGGAGTGGAAACGAGTGGAATGTTAGCTAAGAGACTGGTACTCAGGCTAGAGGTGAGGTCCCTGAACCAATAACAGTTGCCCAGTGACAGTGGTTGTATTCATGAAAGTCATATTGGGTGGAAGCTATTTCAAGGGCAATTCCGCCACTTTTCAACATCATATTCATCATCTTCAGCACCAAACCAGTGTCTACATATGTGAAAACATCGCATTTCTATGATCTGGGGTTTAAAAGATAAGAAGAAAGTTCCATCACAGGGTAGGATAAAAAATCATAAACAGTGATTTTCAAAACCTGCAACGAGTTTCTTGGCAAAGGGAGTTTTTTTTTGCTCCCCACATCACCGCAAATACTTCATATTATTTTGACAAAACATAGGAATGTGCCATTTTCACATATGTTGACACTGATATTGTGCTGGAGATTGTGAAAATGAGATTGAAAAGTGTTGGAGTTGTTCTTTAAGTTTTAAGGAAGCATTTTTTACATGAAATGAATCAACAAAATAGACAAAGTAAAAATACATACAAAAATTATTGCTGTGGATCGGATAGAAGAGGCCCCTGAACCAATAATAGTTGGTTAAGTTGGGAATGCCATTAGGGAAATTCACATTCGGTCTGTGCTCTAAGCACTAGTCTGGGCTTCCTTGTCAGGAAAGTCAACAATCGTACAAAAATAGACCTAAATGTTTTAAATTTCCAAAGTATTTAATTAAAACATTGAACAACAAATATAACAATAATTAGGCTACTTATCTATCATCTCCCACATACACTTTTAGTTAGTGCAGCAAATCAGGAAGAATAAAATAAACATACCATCAATGGCAAAATATAGCAGAATGAACGTCAGTCTGGCAAGCCTTCTCCATCCGAACAAATGGTTCATTTCTCTAAAGCTCCAGCTGTTCAGTGGTGTGATCTGTGAATAACCGGACAGATGTGACCTTGTCTTGGTACAGAGGGGAGAATAGACTCAACCAGACCAGCAGCCCTCTGGTGTGTATTCATTACGCTGATTCTGTTGTAAAAACCTTTCTTAAACGGAAGCAAAGGGAACAGGGAGGGACGTACATGAATTTGTCCAATAGAACATGTTGTTTTAGTTGCAACTGTTTGGACTAATGATTACACCCCTGATCTCATCACCAGCCTGTCTCTCCCATCTACAGTGGTGTAGTTGCAAACACTGTCGGTATTCACACTTCACCGTCAACGTCACAACACCCCGAGGAGATGGAGGCCATCAACTCTGAGCTCATTACACTATAGAAACCATCCCTCCTGAGATAGGGGGAGCAGTTAATAGACTTGTTGTGTAGTGATGAACTAGGGTGTAGGTTGTTAAATCAAAAAAAAAAAAAGTAATTGTCATCTTACCGTGAAATTCTTACTTACAAGCCCTTAACCAACAATGCAGGTTTAATAAAAATAAGAGTTAAGAAAAATATTTACTAAATAAACTAAAGTAAGAAATAAAAGAGCACAATAACATTTCAATAACGAGGCTATATACAGGGGGCACCGGTATATGTGCGGTGGTACAGGTTAGTCGAGGTAATGAAGGTCATATGTACATGTTCAGCAGTCTTATGGCTTGGAGGTAGAAATTGTTAAGAAGGCTTTTGGATCTAGTCTTGGTTCTTCGTTACCGCTTGCCGTGTGGTAGCAGAGAGAACAGTCTATGACTAGGGTGGGTGGAGTCTTTGGCAATTTTCAGGGCCTTCCCCTGACACCGCCTGTGTTAGAGGTCCTGGATGGCAGGAAGCTTGACCCCAGTGATGTACTGGGCCGTACGCACTACCCTTTGTAGCACCTTGCGGCCTGAGGCCGAGCAGTTGCCATTCCAGGCGATGATGCAACCAGTCAGGATGCTCTCGACGGTGCAGCTGTAGAACATTTTGATTATCTGAGGTCCCATGCCAAATCTTTTCAGTCTCCTGAGGGGGAAAAGGCATTGTCACGACTCTCTTGGTGTGTTTGGACCATGATAGTTTGTTGGTGATGTGGACACCAAGGAACTTGAAGCTCTTAACCTGCTCAACTACAGCCCCGTCGATGAGAATGGAGGAGTGGTCAGGCCCTCCTTTTCCTGTAGTCCACGATCATCTCCTTTGTCTTGATCATGTTGAGGGAGAGATTGTTGACCTGGCACCACACCTCCAGGTCTCTGACCTCCTCCATATAGGCTGTCCCATTGTTGTCGGTGATCAGGCTCATCACTGTTGTGTCATCGGGAAACTTAATGATGGTGTTGGAGTGGTGCGGTGCTTGGCCACGCACTCAAGGGTGAACAGGGAGTACGGGAGGGGACTAAGCACGCACCCCTGAGGAGCCCCCGTGTTGAGGATCAGCGTGGCAGATGTGTTGTTGCCTACCCTTACCACCTGGGGGGCGGCCCGTCAGGAAGTTCAGGATCCAGTTGCAGAGGAAGGTGTTTAGTCCCAGGGTCCTTAGCTTAGTGATGAGCTTTGAGGGCACTATGGCGTTGAACGCTGAGTTGTGGTCAATGAACAGCATTCTCACGTAGGGGTTTGTTTTGTCCAGGTGGGAAAGGGCAGTGTTGAGTGCAATAGAGATTGCGTCATCTGTGGATCTGTTGGGGGGGTATGCAAATTGAAGTGGGTCTAGGGTTTCTGGGATGATGTTGTTGACGTGAGCCATGACCAGCCTTTCAAATCACTTCATGGCTACAGACGTGAATGCTACAGGTTGGTCATTTTGGCAGGATCCCTTGGTTTTCTTGGGCACAGGGACTATGGTGGTCTGCTAGAAACATGTAGGTAATACAGACTTGGCCAAGGACAGGTTGAAAATGTCAGTGAAGACATTTGCCAGTTGGTCAGTGCATGCTGGCAGTACACATCCTGGTAATCCATCTGGCACTGCTGGCTTGTGAATGTTGACCTGTTTAAAGGTCTTGCTCACATCGGCTAGAGCAAGTGTGATCACACAGTCGTCCAGAACAGCTGGTGCTCTCATGGATGCTTCAGTGTTGCTTGCCTCGAAGTGCGCCGTATAAGTCATTAAGCTCATCTGATAGGCTTGTGTCACTGGGCAGCTCGTGGCTGGGCTTCCCTTTGTAGTCCGTAAAAGTTTGCAAGCCCTGCTACACCTGACAAGCATCGGAGCAGGTGTAGTAGAGCACATTCTTGTAGATTAAAGAGCACCTTCTAGTGGAGAAAATTGAGAATTCCACTGTGAATGGTTTGCCGTTTGCATTATCTTGTATGGTAGCCTTCTATGTTCTATTATGTGAGGTATATACACTGAGTGTACAAAACATTAGGAAAACCTGCTCTTTCCATGACATAGACTGACCATGTAAATCCAGGTGAAAGGTACAATCCCTTATTGATGTCTCAGCCACCTTCAATCAGTGTAAATGAAGGGGAGGAGACAGGTTAAAGAAAGATTTTTAAGCCTTGAGACAATCGAGACTGTGTATCGTGTATCCATTCAAAGGGTGAATGGATATGACAACATTTTTCAGTGTCCCTTGAACAGTGTATGGCAGTAGGTTCCAGATGCACCGGTTTGAGTCTGTCAAGAACTGCTATGTAGCTAGGTTTTTCACTCTCAACAGTTTCCCAGTGTGAAAAGACATCCAGTCCACTTGACATAACTGTGGGAAGCATTGGAGTCAACATGGGCCAGCATCCCTGTGGAACACTTTCGACAACTTGTAGAGTCCATGCCCTGGCGAATTGAGGCTGTTCTGAGTGCAAAAGTGGGTGCAACTTAATATTAGGAAGATGTTCCATAATTTTGTACACTTAGTACCTTCAGAAAGTATTCATAACAATTGACATATTTGACATTTTGTTGTGTTACAGATTAAATTAAAAATGGATTAAATAGATGTTTTTTCCTCACCCATCTACACACAATACCCCATAATGAGAAAGTAAAGATATGTTTTTAGAAATGTTTTCACATTTATTGAAATTTAAATACAGAAATATCTAATTTATACAAATATTCATAACCCGAGTCAATAGTTTGTAGATGCATCTTTGGCAGTGATTACAGCTGTCTTTCTAGGTAAGTCTATAAGAGCTTTGCACACCTGGATTGTACAATATTTGCACATTCTTATTCTTCAAGCTTTGTCAAGTTAGTTGTTGATCATTGCTAGACAGCCTTTTTCAAGTCTTGCCATAGATTTTAAGTCCAAATTGTAGCTAGGCCACTCAGGAATATTCAATGTCTTCTTGGTAAGCAACACCAGTGTAAATTTGGCCTTTTGTTTTAGGTTATTGTCTTGCTAGAAGGTGAATTTGTCTCCCAATGTTTTGGAAATTAGACTGAACCAGATTTTCCTCTTGGATTTTGCCTGTGCTTAGCTCTATTCCGTTAATTTGTATCCTAATAAACTCCCAAGTCCTTGCCGATGTAGCCACAAACATTCTTGAAAATATGAATAGTGGTACACAGTGATGTGTTGTGTTGGATTTGCACCAAAAATAATGCTTTGTATTCAGGAAATAAAGTTAATTTCTTCGTCACATTTTTTGCAGATTTACTTTCGTGCCTTATTGCAAACAGGATTCGTGTTTTGGAATATTTGTATTCTCTACTGGCTTCCTTCTTTTCACTCTGTCATTTAGGTTAGTATTGTAGACAAGTGCAATGTTGTTGATCCATCCTCCATTTTCTCCTATCACAGCCATTAAACTCTGTAACTGTTTTAAAGTCACGATTGGCCTCATGGTGAAAACCCTGAGCAGTTTCCTTCCTCTACAGCAACTGAGTTAGGAAGGACGTCTATATCTTTGTAGTGACTGGGTGTATTGATACCCCATCAAAAGTGCAATTAATAACTTCACCATGCTCAAAATGATGTATTCAATGTTTGTCTTTTATATTTTTACCCATCTATCAATTGGTGGTCTTCTTTGTGAGGCATTGTAAAACCTCCCTGGTCTTTGTGTTTGAATCTGTGTTTAAAATGCACTGCTCAACTGAGGGACCTTACAGATAGCTGCTTTAATATTTAAATTAATAATTTACTCTGGCACAATCAGACATACAGTGCTGAATGTATCATCAACATCATATTTGCATATAACTGTACCGGTGTCTGACTCTCTCATTCCCTTCATAAGTTAACCTGGTGTGTGTTGCAGTACAGTAAAAGTAGCATTGTAGCATGACTTGCCATACAGTAAGATTAACTGATGAAAAGAAAAGTAAATCCCAAAATGTGTAATAAAATGTAAAGATATTTGCTTTCATAAAGCAGTGATGGAAAAAGTATCCAATTGTCATACTTGTTGTGGTTGATTGTTAGTTGATCTCATGTGTTTACATTGAATAGAATATCAAGGTGTTTTGGTGTATCTCTAGATCAGGGTTTCACAAGCTCAGTCCTGGGGCCCCCAGGAAAACTTCAACAGAGCTTGATGGTGACTTGAATCAGCTGTGTAGTGCTAGGGCAAAAAACTAAACGTGCACCCGAGGTTGGTAAACCCTGCTCTAGATGACAGATTGATAAAGCCATCACCTGCTGCTTATCTACTGCATCATATTTTCAATCAGCCTATGAAATATGATGCATTAGATAGAAAGGAAAACTGCCTGAAGACCAGGGTATCAGGCCGGGGTATTATATACATACAATGAAGGTTACTGAAGGGGTATTATGTACATTTACAATGAAGGTTACTGAAGGGGTATTATGTACATTTACAATGAAGGTTACTGAAGGGGTATTATGTACATACAATGAAGGTTACTGAAGGGGTATTATGTACATTTACAATGAAGGTTACTGAAGGGGTATTATGTACATTTACAATGAAGGTTACTGAAGGGGTATTATGTACATTTACAATGAAGGTTACTGAAGGGGTATTATGTACATACAATGAAGGTTACTGAAGGGGTATTATGTACATTTACAATGAAGGTTACTGAAGGGGTATTATGTACATTTACAATGAAGGTTACTG